>NW_017728948.1:50120428-50183695 GCF_001723895.1 Crocodylus porosus
CAATAGTATACTAAGAACATCCCAGGTCATTGATTTAGTTACATTAACAATTATATTGTGAGATCGGTTATGGGACAGTTTTTAACCTATCCATTATAAATCCTGTAGTTTCCATATAACGAGAGATTGTTTTTCTTTAATCAAAATGCCGTGTGGCACTAAGTGTTATGCCTCAGTGAAGTCAAACTATATTCTATCAGTACAGTGGCCTCTATCAAGCAGACCTATAATGCTGTTAAAAGAAAAAGAAAAAGAAATGATCTACCTTCCATGAATCTCTAATTCTTTGTTTATAGTCTTGAATGAAGGGTTCTGTTATACCATCAAATATCACCAACAGGCTAACAGGTCCACAGTTCCATTTTACCCTATTTTAAGTATCAGACCTATGCTGGTAATTTTCCACGCCTTTTGAATTTCCCCCATTTTTCCAGGATTTACTGAAAATGAACACTGGTGACTATTTTACAAATTACAATTTTAGCATTTGCATCTAATAATGGATCTGTAACACCTGACATAGGGCCTTTTGTTTCTATCCTTAAACATGTCCTTTCACAGTCTGTAACCCTATTCCATTGATAGCCCCCTGGGTTCTTTTAGTTTCTTGCATCAGGCATTTACATATTTTAACTTGCAATATATATTCATTGCCATTTACATGCCCTCCTTCATCCTTTCCATATTCATATATCTGTTTTATCACTACTTCCACATCTTAAGTGATATGGCTTCTTGCTCACTGTATTTTTCTCCATTTCTGTGTGTAACAGGGAGGCTGACTGTTCCTTCTTAAAGGAAGCTCCACTGTGGGGCATTTGGATGAGGGAATGTCTTGCTGGAAGCCTTAAAAACTCCCAGAAGAAAAAAAAAGGAAGCAAGCTGTAAAGGGTAGAGTTTGCTGCATGGAGAACCCAAGCTGCTGTGCTTGGGCCAGAGCAGAAAGAGGCTTTTCTCCTAGTGTCTAGGAGAGAACTGAGGATTGTTTCATTTTATTTGTTTGCTTAAAGTCTGAATTTTGTTTTGGAGAACTGAGTAGCTCATAAGGGAGCAAACTCTCCCACAGAAGCCAGCAGGGTAAAACAATGCACTTACACTGAGGAACACTGGGTTTTTTGAATATCCAGTAGGGTGTCCTCCAGCATATCCCAATTTATGTTAAACACTTTTGGCTTCATTAAATATATATTTTGAGGCACTTATACCAACAACTATTTAAACCTTTGGGGGAAAAGTCTCAGCTATCACTATCTTCTAGTCTATTTTTAAAAAGTAAATGCAACCAGATCATGATCACTGCTACCCAAGTAACTGAGATTATACATATACAATCTCAGTTACTTAGGTACCAGTAATCATGATCTGGCACATTGATTGATTTTTTATTTTTATTTTTGTTAAGACACAAAAATTGGGCTTCAAAACCCAACTTGTACACCATGAAGTGTAGTAAGTACAATTGTCCATAGTATATAGGAAGAACAATTATATCTTCCCGGGTGCCTTCAACTTGAAGATGTTTACTTGATATCTCATGCAGCCAGTAGTAACACTTCTTTAGTGATTCCAAAAAATGGTAGATGATGATTTCCAAGCAATGTTAATTACTGAGTTTGCTCCATATATATTTAATCTCAACTTATACACTGTGCCACATCAAAAAAAGTCAGGGACAGGGCTGGGCTGGCCTGGCATGGACCCACCCCCTGAGAGCAGTGCTGCTGAGCCCTGAGCCTGGCCTCATTCCTATACCCTGTGAATGGTGCTGAGGGACAGGGAAGGAGATGGCGATGGGGCTGAGCTCAGCTGGACTTGGCACTCGGCTAGCACAGCCACATCCCCTGGAACAAGAAATGCTGACTTATACATGAAATGCTCCTTTCCTTTTTCCCCTTCAAATTGGGGACCTCCATGACCAACTTAGCAGCATCCTCCGGTCCAATATAAAAAGCTCCCCCTAAAATGGGACCGAGATAAAACGCCTGTCCAAAGAGCAATGTGCTTTGGACCATTCCCTACAAATGATATTTATAGGGGCTCTGATGGTTTTGCCATCTGCAAGAGAGGACAGGGAAGATCAGCTCGCAGGCAATGGCTTTACCAAGCAAATTTTGGAAGCCAAGCAGAGACAAAAGGAGAGATGTGGCCTGAGTGGCAATCAGAAGGTTTTGAAGAGAATTTAGCTGTTGCATCTGATTTCACTGTGAATAAAGTGAAAAGGCACTGATGACCAAGCTCTTTTCTCTCTCTCTCTCTTTTTTTTTTTTAACTTGTTCTCCAAGGAGCTGTGTTTTGCAGACATGTGCTGTTTTACTAATTTGAGCAACACACAAAGATGTGTTGCTTTGTGAGATAAAAGTAAAAGATATACATCATTAAAGCCTGTCATCACAAGGGTATTTCTCTTTGCAGACTTTTGGCATGTTCACCTGTAATCTTCTGCCAGACACTGTGACTTTGGAAGTACTGAAATATATCTACCACCCTTATGTAAATTATATGCAAATCAAACCTAGGGGTATAAATTTTAGGCAGAATTTGCTGCTATATGTGGTCCTATATTTGTTTGCTATCCTGAGACAAACCTCACATGCCATGTCATTTTACATTAGGACTCATTAGGAGGAAGTAACAATTACATGAAATTTTAATCTGGCAATATTCTTTTGTGTTCTTCCAGTGCATATGCTGGAAATATTACACATTATGGCACAGCTTCATTGAAAACCTGCATCAAATATCACCTGCCTGTGGTAGATAGTGTTTTTGAAAGGCTCTATGATACATAAGATTAGTAATCTTAAGAATAAGCACTGATATTCTGGGGAAAATATTTGCTTAAGTTTGGGGCTAAGAGAAAAATCAAATTACAGAAGCCAAGGACTCCAAAATGAAGTTAGCACAAATGTTGTGAAAATAAATCAAGATCATTTTTTATAATTGATTACATTAATATATTATTAGATTATAATCAGTATTGTTTAGAGATCAAATGCCATGGATATTCAACACAGAAAATACAATTTACTAGCAGCCAGATTTTAAAACTAGGAAACCAATGAATTATTTATATCATAAATCACAATGACTCTTTCATCTTCCCCTATTAAACCATAAGTAAGAAGTGTCAGAAGAATGATCTGGGATACATTCCAGAAGTTCTCAACATTAGACTACCCACTAGCAATGACATCTCTCTCAAACAAAATAGTGGAAAACTTCAATACAGGTATTTCCATTTAGAACAGTTTCATTCCTCAGCTTCCCATAGGTCTATATATTTTCTGTCAGATTTTTCAATTAGGTTATAATGGTTCTTCCTTGAGAACCAAGTTGGAAAGCAGCATGCCTTCCCACTTTTCTTTGGTTCCAGGAGATACCTATAAAAATAAATGGTGAACAACTGAAACCCTCCTGTTTAATCTGGTGATTTAATATGTTATTTCCTAGTTAGTACTAACCCAGGATATATTTAGCTATCACAGATCAAAACATTCATAGAATGTTTCTTTATTTTGCACATTTTGATGAATAGGGTGATTGACTGAAAAAAGTCAGGAATTAATTCAAAATAAATATTTAATTGCTTGGGAATATGAAGTGGACAGACCTCAGTATTGATACAAAAGTGGTTATCTATACAATATTTGCTTTATAAGTTTAGGCTATTACAAACAACTTTTAATTTACTAAATTTTAGGAGAGACTTGTAACATGTCTGAAGAATGATTGCTCACATTCTTTTTAGAAATTTCCCTAACTAGCTGGACCATTTCATTTCAAAATATAAGTATGTGTCCTATCATATAGCAACAAGCACAAAAAGCACTAAAAAAGATGATGCCCCATTAGTCAGAAAGGCATGCTGATTACCATTGAATGTATATTAAAATAGATCCTTGTATGTAGATTTGTAATTTCTGTTCCGATTTGGCATCCTACACTTTCTAAAAATATGATTAAAAAGATAAAAATACCACCATCTTAACAAGGTCTGGGTCCAGGTCAATGGCTGGCTTGTGAGTGCTTGATCTCAACATTCAGTCTAGGGATCAGGTACAGGGAGTGACTAGCTTCATGGCCAGGGACAGAAGTTGCACATAAACTAGCTTAAGTGATCAAAAACTGGTTTAAACCTGTAACAGAACATAGGTTCAGTGCACATAAGCCAGTTTTAAAATGGCCAAAACTGGTTTGAGATAAACCTGGTCGATAAACCTAGCATCACACTTAACTGATTTGTGTCAAATCAGTTTATGCAACTTCCCAGACCCTTTCCTATTTTAAGCTAAACCAGAGTCCTCCAGTATCCCAGCATGTTTTGCAGCCCTAGTCTGGGCTGTGCTGTCTGCTCTAGAGAGCATGGCTGGCCCCACCCCTCTGTCTAGCCAGAGCAGGGGTGGGTCATGGCCACGGCTATAGGCATGGCCCCCTAAGGCAAAGGGAGCAAGAAGGATACCCCGTCTCCTCCCCCTCTCCTACCAGGGGACTGTATTCTGCCCAGGGCATAGCAGTCCCTATCATAACCCCCCTCCCCCACCACACCACCACCTCCCTGTCTGCAGCCTGAAGCAAGCAGGAAGAGGGAGCGGGATTTAATCTCTCCCTCTGTCACCTGTTCCACCAGCAGCTTGGGTTCACAGCCAGGGCAGAGCAGCCCATCAGCCATCTCGCTCACCCCTCCCCACTCCTGTGGCAAAGGAGGGAACATGGCTACAACCTGCCTCACCAGTGCTTGGGGCTGAGCTGGGTAGTGCTGCTGAACAGAAGTGGAGGGGCCAACTGGGGCCAGGCTGCAGGGGTCAGGCCCTTCCCAACAAACTGCAGCTCAGGTGAAGGCTGCGTGGCAAGATTGCTCCAGGCATCCAGGCTGAGTGTGTTGGCATGGGGCCACAGCCTGCTGGGTAGGGCCCTTCTCAGTAGTGGCAGCTCTGACAGCTCAACCCAGCAGCACAGGTAGGGGCTGGCTGGGTAGTGGGCTGCCTGCATGGGTGGACTTCAAACCAGGCAGCTGCCCACTGCAGCTGCTGCTGTGTCCCTTACCTATGCAGTACCTGGCAGTTGCAGCTGTGGAGGTTTGAGATGCGGCGTGCACTTAGGTGAGCCGAAAACATACAATGATTTTTTGAAGAAAGGGGTTTTTATTTAACTTATGGAATGACCCCTAAGATAGAAAGGTACATCAAAATACGACAGACAATGGTGACTACAACAAATACAGTTATGCAAAGGTCGAACTTATCAATCATTGCTATCACTTTAAATAGTACTCATGGTTAGGCAAAAAATCATAGGCGATAACAGATACAACATTACGTCATGCACATAAACATCGTCGGGTTAGAGAAGTGGGTAATGCGAAGGCCTTAGAAAACACCTCTTTTCAAAGAGGGGAGAGTCAGCTTGGGATGATCAGTCCCTTGCCTGTTCCGCCTCAGAGACATGGTCTTGGTGCCGTCTGCAGGCGCTCTCCCCGAGCACGGGGAGAAGTGCAGTTTTAAACACACTGCTCGACAATTGTCCAATTGTCTTGCACGCTGCCGTTTGAACCCCCTTATACGGTATGTTTCCTATTCGAGCCTGCAAGAGTTTTCGCGCCAACTGATCGATGGTGTATGTGCTGCAGCGGCTTCCCGTCACGGCACGTCAACCCAAAAGCCTCTGCAGGCTTAGCTTTTGGTGCCGAGGCAGCCTGGCCATTCATCTGGGTGCAATTGCAAACACCTTTGCACAGCAGCCTCATGAAAAGCTGTAGGTTGACTTGGGCAGGGTGGTCTATTCTGCCCCCTCCACCTGCAGCTGCCACAGCTGCTCCAACTGCAGCTGCTTTCCACCCTCTGTGCCTACCCACAGGGGCTGCTCAACACACCAGGCAGGCACAGCAGGTGGAAGCCAGCCAAGAGCTGGAGCCAGCGCTTCATGTCCTGGGCAGAAGCCATTGGGCTGAAGCTCCCCCTGCCCTTCCAGAGCAGCATAGCAGGGTCCAGGGCAGCAGTGGCAGCCCTGCAACAGCTGGAGGTGAGGGGGCAGAACAACCTACCTGGCATCTGCAGGGGGTGTGCAGCAGTGGTGGCTGCAGTGGGCACCCCCTGGGCTCATGACCCATCAGCCCCTTCAGGTGGTATGCTCCCCAAACAGCCCCGAACCATGCTGCTGGCTTGAGCTGTCACAGAGCCACAGCTGGCTATGACCCTGTGACAGTCCTGCCCGACCTGGGCACAGGGAGCCAGGAACAATCTGGCTATGCAGCCCCCATGGCCCCAGCCCAAGCCGTAGCCTACTGAGAAGGGCCTAGCCCATGCAGTCCTGCCCAGGCCATCTGACCTCAGCAACACCGTCCAGCTCGGCAGAGCCTCATCCCCATCCCCACAGCCCCAGCCCCAGGCAGATAGCAGTGCCATGGCAGCCGTCTCTGGCCAGGCCCCCCACCACCTGAGCAAAAGCAGAGGGAAAAGCTCCCCTGTGCCCACCTGGAGACAGGGGAGTTCAATCTCCCCCACCATTCCCCTTCACCTGAGGTACTGACCCAGCCGTTGTCTGGCCTCAGGGACAAGGCTGGCCAGGGCTGTTTCCCCCTCTCCCCCTCCAGGCACAGCCTGGGTGGGGTCTCTACAGGCCAGGGTAGTGGTTTAAACCGCTCCACAATCATACTTCGCCCCTGCCAGGGGCCTGGCCATGCCTCCATCAGCTTCCCTCCAGCCTTGCAGCTGCTGCCAAAGGAAAGGGAGGGCTGCTCTAGCACCTCCTGGCTTTTAGCCTGAGCCACTGCAGGCATGTGCCTGCATTTCCTGAATGTCTATTCACTTGCAAATTGGTTCAGTCTTTGCTGGCTAGACTAACCTGCAAAGATTGAATCAATTCAGGCTCCAGCTTTTTAACTGTCTGTCCCTAGCCCATGTGTTGGATCAGAGATGACCTGTGAACTTTTTAGAGCAGTAACTGAGAAAACAATTTTCAGAGATTCTCATCTATTACTCTATCAATATACGCCTTGAAATCTGTTATGCTTGAGGTATTTATTTCAATATTTTAATCAACAAAATATCACTGAACATCTTCATATATCCTTTATTCTGTGCTGGTCTATATAAGAACAAGAAATCTATTAGCTATGGTTCCAATTTCTGCTTTCAGAGGAATTCATTCAAATGAAGTTCTTACCTGATGCATCCCCGTTTGGATCTTATGCTCGATAAATATAGTGCTACCTGTCTTGTGATTCTTCCCTGAAGCTTCTCTAATAGTGTCCAGTTCTGAAGTCTCCAGTTTATGAAGTTAATAAATTAATGCAACGGTTACACAGGTGTCAAATACAAAAGGTAATATAACCTCTCTTTTCCTACTAAATGTTCCCTGCTCTGTACACACCAAAGAAAGAGATGCAAATGTATCATGTCAGACTACATGTCACTGATATCATGTACCAAGTACAATCATGTGTGCGCTAGGAAGCAATAATTAGTTGTTATCCTAATTAAATTGTCTACAGAACTTTGCAAGTTATTTTTCCCAAGGTTTAACATTCTCTCCCAATGCAAGTGTTTTCATTGTTATTCTATTCTGATTTTAAGTATAAGAACCCAAATACAACATTGCGTGGGATCTTATCTGCTTTAAGTGATACGGCTGGCATTCTTCACATGTAAATTTTTTCCTCCAAGGGCATATTTTGGTAGAAGATAGGCAGCAGAACTAATATTCAAAGAGTTGTAAAAATCATGAGAATAATGGAGTTCTACATCAAACTATTTTACCTTAGTAAGTTCTTGGATTCAATTAGGTAAAATCCAGTGGGAGCTGACCAGACTATCTTCTTGGTCTGATACTCAGAACTGCTGAAGTGGGTGCAGTGGGCATGGGTTCTTGGATGGACAGAGCCAAAATTAGCTGTCCAGAGCAACCAGTCCCTGGCATCATGATAGCTGCTGGGTTGAGAAAGTTCGCAAGAGAAAAGAGTTCATCAATATATTACTCACTTTCCCTTAAGGCATGCTGCCATGGATTTAGAAGAAATCTCATAGAAAAAAACCAAACCAAACCAAAACAAAACACACACACACAGGTGTTATACCTCCTAGCTTTGTTACTGTATTTTCTTGCATACAATGCATCTTCAAATAAAATAGGTGTCTTGTTTTTGAAAGGCAGAATGAAGAAAAAAAAAATCATTATTCTCAAAGAAAAATCTAAGTTATTTTTCCAGGGAAAACACAGCCAGCTGCAATCAAGAGGAGCAAAACCCTGTGGTTAACCCCCTAGCTGCAGGTGCCTCGAATACTGCTGGCCGAGCCAAATTGCACATTCCCTCCTCTCTTCTTGAGCTGAATTGAGTGGAGTGCCAGATTCTGCAGCAGGAGCATCTGCTTGGGGAAGGGTATCCACTGGTAGCAAGTAGGGAGCTGTGTGCGCCCCCTGCACAGCAAGTGCAACATTACTTTTTCTTTCCCCTGGAAGAGGCTCTAGCTCTAGAAGCTGTGATTACCATATTTCCTCATTTAAAACATGCATCTTGATTTCCAACAGCAATTTTTTTTTGGGGGGGGGGGGGGGAATGTGCGTCCTGTAAGAAAGTATTATAATGGGAGCAGCAGCAGGAGCCAGCAATGGCACAAGACTGCAACTTGATCAGCAGAGTGTATACTGGCAGCCAGCATATAGCATTATTGTGATGTGCTCTTTCAGCCTGAATATAACTTGAGGTGGTAGTTGACACAGCCACCAACCAACACATTTTGCTGGCCAAAAGTAACACAATCTCCTGACTACTTTTCATGGGACAAATCAAACGTTACTACTTCACCATTAAAGTAATAGAATTTAAGAAAAAGCAGTTGCACTTTTCACATCCATTCACATGTATAAGCAATATAATTATACTGTTACATAGTACAATAAAACTCTTTATTTTTCTTTGATTTGCTGACTTGGATATCCAACTTTAATCCATGTATGTGCACCTTGGGAAACCTACAGGAGGGAGCCTTCTTCCACTTACAACTGGCAATGCTGTCTTCTCAGCACCTAACATTTTCAAATGTGTGATCTCCTAGCAACTCAGCTCCATAGTTTTATCCTCAGAGCCATCATTTATGTTCAATTGTTGTTTCCATTTCCTCTAGCAACAAATATTTATACCTTACTTCAGGTTTAAGGAAATGATGCAACACATACCCTCTAGCCAACAGGTAGACTATGCATCAAATGTATGGTTTGTGCATAGCAGCAATTACATTCATAACAAACATGTCTTTCAGCATGCATCTCAGGACAGTAGCACTGCAGATTGTGCTGGATTTAATTTTTCCTGTTTTTTAAGAGATCTAAATCTAAAATTTTCAATGTTACGTATCCTGGGATGCATATGAGTCTTTAAACTATTTACTCTCACTTCCTAAAACAGACAACGTCATTTCCAGCAGTGGTATAGCCATGTACTCTAAATTATAGTTTTCCCATGTATAATAAGCAAGTTAAGATAATTTCTTTGCCTGTCCTTTGTTCTATTGTTATCCCAGTCATCAGGGATTGGACATTGAGAATTGCCATTTACTGGGTCTGACCCAATTAGATTACAAAATACTCAATCAATCAATCAATAAATAAATAGAGTGCATACATTAATCAATTCTTAACCAAGTAATCCTATTAGGCAACTCTCGGTCCGCTTAGACAGAAATAGTTAGCTGTGTTAGTCTGAAGGCAGAGCAGGGTGGCACCTTATAGGCTAACTTGTTCAAACATGTGTAAGCTTTCATAGATAACAGCATATTTGATCAGATACTATGAACTGACTTGCAAAAATAATAGGCATTCTAAATAGAAAAAGAGTTTAAGCAGATTTAAATGCAAAGGATGGGCAAGGAAGGGTACTGCTAAGAGAGGTGAAGGTGGGCTGAATCAGTCAATAGGGCAACGAGACCACTCATTTAGGGATGTAAGGGTTATATAAGGAACTCCATGTAATGAACATCCAGGCTCTATTGAGAACATAGTTAACACAATTTAGTTTATGGATTATTTCTTATTCCACCATTTCACACACAAGTCAGTTTTCAATGTTTTCTTATTTAATAACAGCTGCTCAGAGGTGAGTGATCAGAGGAAGGTAAGCAAGTAACGTAAGCAGGTATTTCCAAACCCTTCTGGAGGTAGCTTTTGGAGACAAGCCTGTCCCAGCTTACTGGCTGCCCCCTAAACTGAATGACACCTTTCCAATAGCTGACTACCTAACTTCAGTTCTCACCAAGCTACCAAGCCTTGCTACAGATGCAAATACCAGCTGTGCCCCCTCATCAACACAGATCATATAATTACTGAACCAAGCATGAGTTCAGTAACATCCAGCTGCTCTTCTACCAATGTCATATAAATCATCACCTGCTTTCAGTGCCCTTCTGTTGTCTGTGTTATCAGGGGCAATCCCTATGTGAAAGAATAAAAAACTGTAGAACAAAAAAAAAAAAAAAAAATCATCCACAAACCAGATTGGGTTAAGTACGTCTCAACAGAGACTCTGAATGCTTATCTTATTAATTGGAATAGCTCTAATAAATCCAGTGTCCCTCAGTAAGTTAATTGTTTTCCTCCATTGACCCATTTAACCCACCTTTACATCCCTTAGCACTGTCCCTTTCCACTATCCACATTCAGTCAAGAGAAAATAAGACTAAGGGGAGAACTTATGCTACCTGCGTACGAGCAGGTAACAAACAAGTTATACAGAGAATTATGTTTAGGTGCTACCACAGTCTAAGTAGTGTTCTCATTATTATTACTGATATCTAGTACAAAAAGCAAGGGAGTATGGGGTAAAACTGAATTTAAGTATTCAGAAATACTTCATGTCAAAAATTTGACAAAAATCTGTCATAGCCAACATCTATCATAGGGCTCCAAGCAAAAGATCAAATATCAAATTCAAAGGTAAGATATGTCTGAGAAGGGAGGATAGCTTTCCCTGTTCTATGCATCACCTTTTAGTTCAGTTTGATGACCATAGAACACTTTATACAGGTATTACCAGGAGGAAAAATATTGCTGGGTTCAACTACCTAAACCTTTCCCCTTAAAAATGATTACACACTATGACTTGAGGTCTGAACAACAATCCTCAGAATCTCCCCTGGGTATCCTTAACAGTTGTTTTCTTCCCTCACAAGCACAGACTCTTCATACAAAACAAAATATTTTATTAAGAAGAAAAAGAACAACAAATCAACCACATGGTTCTCTCATTAGTTAGTAAAATACCGACTCCCACAGTATTATAGCTAATAGCCTTTTGCCCCAGTATTACTATATATTGGTATGAATAAATATTGGATGAATGCCCCTAACATACTCACTCCCCTACCTTTCCAGTTTATCCAAATGGTTAGAGAAATCCCAAAGCTCAGGAAGGCATTAAGGAAGATGCAGTTCCAACTTCTGGAGAAAACTGCTGTCTGGGTTTCATAAAGGAATGTCTTGCTGTCACCTTTGTATCTTCTCTCATTGCACTACCACTTCTTGCTACAGTGCCACCCTGAACCATATCCACTCATACTACTGTTTCCAGGCAGTCACTTGTAATGCTGCTGCCAGTAGCCACAATGTTGGATAGCTGTGTACAGGCTCCAAACCAAGTCATAAGAGAATTAAATCTAATGGTTATTAGCAGAGGATGCTTGAACAAAGATTCTTCAACCTGAAATTTTATACTTCCTCTGTTGGGGAAGCTCAAATCACCTCCTTCCTCATCTCTTTCAGGGTCACCCTCCACCATTGGCAGGTGTGCCACAAATTAGCTCCATATTGCTCTGATCCCCTTTCCCTGGGGAATCTGCTGCCCTGCTTTCTGCTCCCTATTAATATATCTGCTGCTGTGATGCCCGTCTCATTCCTGATCTGCCATATGCCACACAGAGAGTGCCTATGTCATTTGTGGCATGCGTGCCTCAAGCTGACTACCTCTGCAATACAACAAGACTTTTTATGGGAACCCCCTTCACTAATGGTGTAAAATACAGTTCTGTTCTTGTTTAGATAGACAATAGGGACAGCTGCATTTTATTATCTCTACTCCCAAACAAAACATGATTATTAACCAAAACCATTAAAATGTTTGCACTGGCAGAATGTACGTCTCCTGCGCAAACAAGATTTGGCTCATTCTTTCTCCGTTTCATCAATAGATGGCAGCAGAGAGCTCTCACAGCCATACAGGCACATCATGATAAGAACAGCTAGGTCATCGGATTAGCTTCCACTGGAGAACTATGCAACCATCTATTAGGACCTCTTCAAGAATGATTCAGTATATTCTGCTATAATTCAGAGATGGACTAGCCTGTCTACTATTAGTGTTTCTTACCAGATGTCTCCAAATGACTAAAGGGCATTTTACTGTGTGCTAGCTAATGGATTAATTAACATAGCCCACAACCACTAGGGTGGTACATTGCCCACATTGAACTCAATGGCCAAACTCCTATTGCTTTCATAGGACCAAAGTGCTTAGTATAGACCATGCAGTAGCAGTTTTAATATGTTAGCTGATCAAAGTAAGCCCTAAAACAGCACCTGCTACTTACCTTAACCAGCTAGCCAGTGTAAAAAATGCAGTTCATCATAGCTAGCTAGGGTTTTAATACACACATTCCCTTAGTGAAGACAAGTCCTATTGAAAGGCCTCTAGGGTGCCTACACACGTGCAGTGAAGCTGCTCTGACATGCTGTAATTACAGCACATAGGAGCAAACTCAATTAAGTATGCTGGTACATGGTAATTACTGCACTCCAGCAGACTCCGGTGTTGCGTATACCAGCATCTCTGTGCTGAAACATGGCAACAGGGTGCTTTAACTAAAGCTAGTTCGATGATATTTACTTAAAGCGCCCCCACTGCTGTTTTCCAGCACAGGGATGCTGATACAGATGATGCTGCAGGCACTTTAATTAGAGCGGCTCTGGAAGTACCTCTAATTAAAGACCCCCCTCACTCCTAGAACATGGATATAAATGCCCTTAGAGCCCTGTAGTCTTCTACTTATACTTTAAGCCTCTCGCCCTCCATTATCCTCATCCCAGTACTTTACAATGTCTTCACATCCTGCTGTCCTTTCCCCATATCACCTTTCCCCAGGATACTTAATTCCTGGTCCTTGCTCCAAAATAACCTCATCACAATTTCCCCTGTTCTGAACTACTGTTCCAGTTTCTTTCTTAAGCCTGCTTAGAAAATAAACTCTTTTGGGCAGACCAACTATATTACTACTGTTCAGTATCTTCTTCCTAACATACCCAACTCTTCAGTATTTTCTTTAATGGATTAGAGCAGTGGTTTTCAATCTTTTTTGATTTGCAGACCCCTAAATATTTTTGAATGGAGGTGCAGACCCCTTTGAGTTGTATGTGTGGGTATTCATGTACTTCTGACTGATCACAGTTATCTTTCATGGACCCCTTACACATAGTTTGTGAACCCCCAGGGGTCCTCAGACTACAGGTTGAAAACCACTGACTTGAAGTATGGAACTGAACATTCACTTAGTGAATTTATGGAGAACACAAAGGTAGGTGCAGTAGCAGACCTTAGGAGACATGATTAGAATGCAAATTTACCTTCATACATTGAAAAAAATCATCCCAAATAAATCAGATTATTATTCTTTGGGTAGTTCTTACATCTTTTATTAAACCAACTAAAATAGTTAGAAAGTTCCTTGCAAGCTTTAGGGGACAAACACCCTTCTTCAGGTACTGCTGTTATGAATTCTCCAAGATAAAAAAGAAGCTAAAGTGTAACAAGAAGTTTGTAAAAACCTAAATGAGTGTTTTCCAAACTTCCAGTAGGTAGAAACAGGAGGGGAGGCAAGGAAGAGGGAGATGTGTGAAGGAACGTAAGTGGTCAGCATCAGGCAGATCACTTCTCATTATACTTTAGCTTATTTTCTACCTTGGAGAACTCATTAACAGCAGCAGTCTCCCAATGCCAGAAGAAAGGTGTTCGTGCCAGAAAGCTTGCAGAAACCTTTTGTCAACTATTTTAGTTGGTCTAATACATCTGCCCAAAGAACCTTGCCTACCTTTAAGCTACTGGGATATATTAATAGGATCATCATATGCAAGTCATACAACACTGTTCTTCTACTCTATCAGCATCTTTCTTGAAGTATGGGACCCAGAACTAGACACAGTAGTCTAGGTGAGGCTTCACTAGTGCTGAATAAACTGGAAGGAGTCTAGAGGAAAACAACAAAAATTATTAGGAGTCCAGACAATATGACATGCAAGAAAAGGTTGGAAGAACTGGGATTATTTAGTCCAGAAAAGAGAAAACCAAGTAGGCATTTGATAACAGGCTTCAAATACAGAAAGTATAATTATAAAGAGAACAGCTCTTCTCTATTTTCTATGTCTACAGGGGACAGGATAAAAAGTAATGGGCTGAAATTGCAATAAGGGAGACTTAGATTAGCTCTGAGGAAGAACTTTCTAACAATGTGGGTGGTTAACTACTAGAAAAGATTACCCAAAAAGACAGGGAAACCTCTGTTTCTGAAAGCATTCAAATACGGGTTAGGCTAAGGTGGGCAAAGCCTGCCCTATGGGCTGGATCAGTCCTGCAGAGGGCTCCATTTCCCAGCAGTGGCAGCTCCTGGCTGCCACCACTGGACCCAGCCTCACTACCCAGGCACCCTGGCCTGCCCACCTCACACCATTGGTAGGACCACAGGTGCATCTCTAGCAGGGCCAAGGAGGTGATCCTCCCCCTCTATGCAACACTGATCAGGCCACAGCTGGAGTACTGTGTCCAGTTCTGTGCACCCCACTTCAGGAGAGATGTAGACAACATGGAGAGGGTCCAGGGGAGGGCCACCCGCCTGATCTGGGGACTACAGGGCAGACCCTACAATGAGAGGCTGCAGGACCTAAACCTGTTCAGCCTTCATGAGAGAAGGCTGAGGGGGGACCTGGTGACAGTCTATAAACTCACTAGGGGGGACCAGAAGGGTTTGGGAGAGACCTTGTTTCCCCTAGCTCCCCCTGGCATAACAAGGAATAATGGCCACAAGTTGTTGGAGACTAGGTTTAGATTAGACATCCGCAAGAACTACTTCACTGTCAGGGCGGCTAGGATCTGGAACCAACTTCCAAGGGAAGTGGTGCTGGCTCCTACCCTGGGGGGTCTTTAAGAGGAGGCTTCATGCCTACCTGGCTGGAGTCATTTGAGCACAGTTTCTCCTGCCCAGGCAGGGGGGTTGGACTTGAAGATCTGCAAGGTCCCTTCTGACCCTACTTCTATGACCCATATAGGTAGAGCATGCAACTGGGCAGCTAGGATGCACCTGAGGCTGGGAGCAACATGGGCAGATGGGGTTGGGGACACTCCAGGATCCTATGGGGGTGATCGCACAGCATGGGAAGGGGCCAGGACAGAGTCGTGATTCTCTGCCTGTATAACCCTGTGACAAGCAAGTGCTCCACAGGCACAGGTATGCAAGCAGCAGAGCTCCTGACCCAACACTATGAGGCCATAACAGGGTGGAGCTGGGCCTGGCTAGAGCAGAGCCCTAGTCCTACAGCCCCATGCTACTATGGCCCCACGCTGTCACACCCCCGTGCTCCTGAGATCTCCATGGAGACCAGCCAGGAACAAAATGGGCAGGAGCTACTGGGAAACAGAATTGGGCCAACAGCCAGATCTGCCATTTGTACACCCCTGGGTGAGACAGACATTTGCAAGAGATTGTTTGGATAGAAATGATCCTGCCTTGAGCCCTATTTTTTTCTAGCCCTGTTTCTCTTCTATACCTTATACACTCATAGTACTACACTAGCAATATTTGTAATAGTCAATAAATATAATAAATCACTTACAACTTTAAGGTACCTTAACATATTGCATCTTGCAGTTCCTGTTTATCCTTTGTTGTCCGATGGTAAGGGGGTTTCCTCTGTAAAATGTACTTTGACCTAAGTAGGAAGAAAGTAAAAAAAAAGTTCTCTCTCAATTAGATTAAGATTATTTTATACTATGCTCGTAAGTAGAAACATCCATTTGTACATAGCTATAATTTTTTTTTCCAATAGCCATCAGCGCCAGTTTTACCACAAACATGCAATTTTAATATCATTGTCAGACCAGATAGTATCTGGTGAGAAAGAAACATTCTGCTTTGAGTTCAGGCAAGGTTGCTAAAATCATTGAATATCAAATACAAATACAGATTAAAATTATTGACCTCAAGCTCCCCTCCCTCCCCCATGCATGCTGCTACATATATTGGGGAAGAAGAAGAAGAGAAAACTAATCATTACAAGAAGTTTCGACAACCAGTTTAGCATCAGACTTCTTTTTGTGGTTAAAGATCCATCAGTTACCAGGGTAATTTACACAATTTATTGTATACAAATTCACATTCAAAGACTACAGCATTACTTGTGTGTAGTCTTTTTTCCAATGTGAGCTTTTAAAAAGAAAAAAAGTGAATTGCTTCTCACTGGGCACATCTACATGAGACATTTACTGCAGAGTTCTCTAACTAGCTCTGGCATCTACATGTGCAGGGCTATTAGGCTGGACTAAACTAATAAGCTCCACAGCTGGGTAGTACTTGTAAATACATGTAGATGCTGATGCAGATACTTGGGACATGAGGGTGCTTCAGTATGGGGGCTGTCTACCAGCTACCTACATACTAAAGCACCTTCATGCCCCAGCCAGCCCCTCTGTGTCACACCGAGCTGGACAGGAGCAGCCCTGGGCTAGCAAGCTGACCCCTGGGATCCCTGCCCACCCAGAGCTTCTCTGACTGCAGTCCTGGGCACATATTCAAATAGCATGCTCAAGAGCAATAATCTCCAGAGGTTTTTGCTTTACATTAATTGCATGTAGAGACAGCCCCTGTGTGGCCATAAGTTCCTCTTCATGTAGACTCTATCAGGCAAAAACTTCTTGAATTTATTTTTCATGTGCGGGTTAAGAAACTTCTTACTGGAGGCAGTGTGTGCTGGAAAAGATGCGTTGTGTTAATGAACTAATTCCTCTTCTCCAAATTATTAAAAAGTTATAGGCCTGATAAACAAGAAATGGCAACTCAAACATTACTTGTCTTAATGCCACTTCGCAGATGCAATTCCCACTTACTCGCATGAGTTTCTTTTCATGACTTTGGATTCATCGTAATTCCATTCAAGCATAAGTCACAATGATTACCAATGGCTTTTATCATTTAAAAAAAAAAAAAAAAAAGTTCAAATAGTAAATTAAAAGTGAAAGGCAAAGCACAGAAATTGTTAACAGGGTTATAGGTTCTCTGTAGTTTTCTGTAGTGAATTTAACAAAAATTGTGTCTGAGAGTAAGTCTGCACTCCTGAAGACACTAGTCTCATGGCACTGGTAATAATAATCTTTAGTCTCAATTGGCCAAGTCCTGTTTCAGTGCATCATAGGAAAAAAAATATGCAAACCAGGGGCTTATTTAAGAGGTGGTGAAACCTGGATAACTTAAAATTTTAAGCAAGCAAGTTTCAGTAATCTTAACAAAGTCCTTTGAAACCAAAGAAAGTATTTAAATTGAATTACTTAAAAGAAGTCTTGAAATACAGAATTAATGCACACTAAACATTAAAATCCAAATTAAATCCCATTATTTTCTTCTGCTTGAAGAAGTCTGCTTAGGTCTCTTTTCCACAAATAAGAGGCTAAAATGACCAGCTATTTAACACGAAAAGCTGTTGGCATCTTAAATTACAAACAGCATTACAATATCCCATTAAAATTAACAGAAGAGCCATTTAAATCTAATCCCTTGGCAATGCTTTTTCAAACTCCATCTCACCAACCTATTTTGGAGAAGAGTGTTAAACTTGGCAAGTTGTTGCTTCTTTGTTGTTCTTGCTGTTTGCTTGATTTCACAGATGAGTTGTACAGAATGAGTTGAAATGAGAATGCTTTTTAGGACAGGAGCTCTCTTTTACAATTCAGACTTGTCTTTATACTCTTCTTTTTCAATGGCAGAGGACAGCACACTGCAGAATTTAGCTGGATTTAAGAATCAGTTCCTATTGCCCTAGAATTGGCTGAAGATTACTATGCAATAGTTTTAGTAACTTCATGTCATTAAATATTTAATATGTTAATAAAAGCATTATCTTTGTCCTTATGTCAGAAATTTTCAGAGCACCATTAAGTTTAGAGTTGCCACTCTGAATCCATTTACTGAGGTATCCATTTCAACAAGCATAAGCATTCCTTATCTCCAGTATAAGGGTTCAATACATTGATTTTAACATAATTCTTCAAGAAGTCAAAAAAAACCTATTGCCTTTCCTGAAGTACTTTAGCAGTACTTCATTTACTAACTTTTCTAAGTGTACTAAGAAGTTGCTTAAGTGTTCTCAGAAGAGTAATTTCTTAGTCTAACTTTTTAGGTTGAGATAAAAAAATTTTAATAAAGTAAAGTCAATATCACATGATTCTACTATATTTATAAGAAACATCTCACTAGTCATCTAACAAGGACATCAGGATTGTTTATAAAATTTGTATTAAGAAACAAGACATTTGTGAATTTGTATATCAAAAGAAACCTTTTGCCATCTTCCAAATGCAAAGGGTGTAAGGAACATGGAGACCCTGGTGTAAGTGCCTGAATTTTGTATACATCCTCTTTTTCATTAAATATAGGAACTGTATGTTGTTGCTCTAAAGTGTGTAATTTAAAGTAACAGAAACTCTGGGTAACCTCGTATAGAAACAGGATTGAAGAGGAAAATTCCATGCTTTTGGTTATTTGAACAAGAAAGCACTGACTTGTATTTAGCCATAGGTGACACAAACAACACAACTGAAACCTATTACCATAGGGCAACTGGTGAGCCCATGCATTACATGCAGCCCCAAAGGATTAAACTATAGCCATCAAGCTGCTGGGCTGAGTGCTGCTCTCCTTCCTGGTTTTTGCTGGTGCTGGAGATCCTGGCTTCCCCCTCTGTCCTTCATCTTTTGCTACCTGTAGAGTGGCACAGCCTATGGGATTGAAGAAATTCATGGCTGGAGGGCTCAGAGAGATCTGGTGACTCTACATGTTGTCCATGCTGGTGTGGTACAGTAGGAGTCTCCTGCTGCACAACTGGGGACAAGGGTAGTGGTCCTTACAGTGCAGCACAGGTCCAGGGCACCTTCTTGGAACAGCAAGGCCAGATGGCCCATGCAGTATAGCGATGTACAGCTCAAATAAACACATCTCAGGGTCCTTTGTGGTGATGTGGAGGGGAGATACGAGTTCATGTGGCACATCAGAGGCCTATGCAGACTTGTGTGGTGCAGCATGTAGACTGTGCAGTTTGTGGCTGGGGGCATCCCTGCCATAAGGAATAGTATTCACCCTCAGTGATGGAACCCTGATGACCTCTGAAGACCATCCTACTTAAACAGTTGTTAAAACAATGAATGTGGCACATTGTGAGAAATTGTTTACCCGGCTGGAGAGGGAAGGGGTAACCAACCCCTTTAATTCATATACACACACCCCCCCAATAAAATTATGCAATCATCTAATGACACTGATCTATGTATATCTGCAATTGCCAACCTTGGAGAGATTGGAGGCATGAAGAACCGAAGTTGGGAAAAATAAAGTATCTGAACAGTCAACAAGTCAAAGATCTTAGGGTCCAGCCTACATTCATCCTCCCAGGCATAAGTATGTTTTTCCATTGCCATTGTCTGATCTGATTGCTAGTTAAATTTACATTAACTTTCTAGTTAAGTAAGTCTCTTGAGGAGAGACAGGCAAGCTCTTTCAATTCCAGAGCCCTGTTCAATAAAGAAGTTCCTTAGTCCTAATTTGGAGAGAGATTTAAACTGAAATCTTTTAAACTGGAACCTAGGTTAGAATAAAAACAGAATAGCAGAAGATTTTCCTTAACATTGAAAGGTGGAATAATTTTTCATGAGAATACTTGCATGTAATCCTCTATATAGATCCAAAGTTAATGGGGTTTGTTTCCCCTTCTTTGCAAAGGGAAGAGACTATTTTTAGGTGTTTGTTCATTGCATCTGCCCCCTGCAGACATTAATTTGCTATGCTAGACATTCAGGGTCTTATATGGCAGGATGTGCCATTTTGGGGATACGAGATGGAGTGGGATCTGAAGAATTCTATGTCTGCTGGTGCAATTGCAGTCCTGAACTAAAAAACAGTTTACTGGTCTTGGACTACACATGCATCCGTTAAACTTGCTAATGCATGAGGAGCCAGTCTCCAGTGCTGAGCTGCCCATACATTTCTTTAAACTTGACAGTGTACAGGGAGTCCTGCATCAGAAACTAGCTCCTCAGTGGCATGCTGTGTGCTGGGAAATTTAAAATGTGTTTGTGGGCAGGCCAATACTGGGGAGTTAATCTCTGCTCTTAGCACACTGGGTGCCTGCACACGAGCTAGGAAGCTGCTCTGATGTGTTACAATTGATTAATGGAGTTTGCTCCAATGCAGTTCAAGTCTGCTGGACTGTGGTAGTTATCATGCTCCAGCTAGCCGCCATGTCTCATGCATCAGCATCCCCACACTTCAAAATGATGGCAGAGGCACTTTAACTACCTAAAAGTTCATTGGACAAGCTTTAAAAAGAGTGCTCCCACTGCTACTTTGAAGTGTGGGAATACATGAAACACTGCAGCACTTTTAATTGGAGCAACTCCAAGAACTGCTCTAATTTAAACACTGCATTCCCCTCCCCACCCCCCATGCACATGTTAAAATGCCCACTGAGTTTAAAGGTCACATGGAACAGCTGCAAACTCTGGGCTACCCATGTGCCCTTTAATATAACATGCCACAAATTCAAATTAAAAGCACTAATTCAAATTAAAGCTGCTTCCACATTTAATGAGTGACATTATCATGGAAGGAATGGCAAAGCAGCCACAAAAATTGCTTGAATGTGTAGCACATTCCAGACCTTGTGTTTAGCTTGTGATTAACACATGAACTCTAAGGGGGCGGGGGGGGTCTCTGAAAAAGGCAACCCAAGTCCACTCTTACTTATGTTTTTATACAATCTACTGCATATAGCATTTATAACATCAAATTACAAAGGCCTACAAAGTATTAAGCACAAAAATCACAATTAAAACACTTTTATACATCTTTCATAGCAAAGCAAGAAAGAAAATAGTCTAGCACGGTAAAGCAAAATAGAAACTATAAAGTTAAGTTACAAAAATCTTTGCAAGAGCATTTTGAGATAATAAATGAAGTATTATCAATGCTAACACAAATGGCAGAAAACAAAAAGCTTCCATGGAGTTTCCTTAGCTAGTTTGACATTTCATATAGTTAAATAAGTAATTAATATAACCATTTATGCCATCTTACTTCTATATGTGCAAAAATGTCAGCAAAGGCAAGTTTCTAACATAACAGTGTGATAACTTTATTAAAAACCATTCTTGCATCAATATTGATATTCATCCTTCACAGTACATACAAGACAGCTTACTCTTGTGCAGACTTGCATTCTGCATATCTATGTACGTTTTATGTAACTACAAGTGATGTAATCTCCAGAAGTAATACATGAGAATAAATGCTGGCTGTTAGGAGTAAAATACTGTTTTGTGCAATTTGATGCATTGAAACAAGCAACAGGCAGACACACAGGCTAGTCAGAACTCGGCAGCTTATTAGAGAGGCAGCTTGTTATTATATAAAACTAGTCCTGTGGCCAGTTTTGTTCAGTGTGTTCACCAACAAGTTGGAAATGGCATAGAATGAACCCTCAGCAAGTTTGCAGATGACACCAAGCTGTGGAGAATAATAGATATGCTGGAGGGTAGGATTCAGAGTGACCTAGATGAATTGGAGGATTGGGCCAAAAGAAATTTCATGAGGTTCAACAAAGATAATTATGAAGTCCTGTATTTAGGAGAGAAGAATTCCATGCACAAGTACAGGCTGGGGGCCGACTGGGCGGGCAACAGATTTGCAGAAAAGGACCTTGGGGTTACAGTGGACAATAAGCTGAATATAAGCCAACAGTGTTCTCTTGTTCCCAAGAAGGCTAACAGCATACTGGGCTGCATCGACAGGTGGGTTGCCAGTAGTTCAAGGGAAGTGATTATTCCCTTCTATTGAGCAGTGGTGAGGCCACATCTGGAGTGCTATGTTCAGTTTTGGGCCCCCCACTACAGAAATGATGTGGAGAAATTGGAGAGAGTCCAGTGGAAGGCAACAAAAATGGTGAGGGGGCTGGGGGAAAGTGGCTTATGAAGAGAAGCTGAGGGAACTGGACTTATTTAGCTTGGAAAAGAAAAGACTCAGAGGGGAGTTAATAGCAGCCTTCAGTTACCTGAAAGGGGGGCAGGGAAAGGTAACAGGGGGCCTACCAGGGCTGATCTCTGCATGGCTCACCCACCTGTTCTTGAACTAACCACCCACCTTCTTACCCACCACACCTTGTGGTTAATTGATTAATTAAGAGATGTAATTAGGCAGGAAGCTGCCCATTTTCTGCCCCACTGCTAGGGGGCACTATCTATGGCTCCACTCCTCCCCTATACCATAGCCCAAGCCTCACAGATGACATCATGATGTTCTCATATGCACCAGTCCCCCACAATGGGGCCCAGAATCCTACTGTAAGACCCCACCTGGGTTTCCCCCTTTAGGCAGACTCTGCCACTATCTCCTTGCCACCAGTTCCCCTTTGGGTGTGGTCCCCTCACTGGGACCTTCGGCTCACCCTAGCCCTAACTCACCCTCAGGCCAGTCAGGACCCCAGGCCCCTGGCTCTTGGGTGTCCCACTCGGTGGGCCTCCTTCCCTTCTGACCCTCCTGGTCCTCGTCCCTGCCCAGGCCAGTCAGGGGAAGCTCTGGCAAGCCTCGCTGTATGAGCATAACTCTCTCCCTGGGGTCCCCTCTCTGTATCCTCCTTCACAGATGTGGGGAGCTGGTGTACCTCATACTACAAACAGTGCCTCAGGGTCTCACAGGTCCCCCCACTGGGCAGCAGGTCATGGTGCTACTACCAGTGTAGTACTTGACCCAAGCTGTCTCCCCACACTGGAGGACTTACTGGGGTCAGGACTCAGCTCACTCTGGCTGCCCCCTATATGCACACGCACATGCACACACACACACATCTTGCAATGCCCCCTTTACTCAGGGGGTCAAGGATCCCCTCCACAGATGGGGGCCAGGCATAGCTATAGCCACCTGATCCCAACTCTCCTCCTTGGAGTCTCAAACCCTTGCAGGGCTCAGGCAGCCTTAGCCACACCTGGCTTCCAATTCTCCTCTTCAAGGGATGTGCTCTTACTACTACTTCCAGTGTACACAACCCATCTGAAGGTGAGGGCTAGGGGCTAAGATACCCCACCCCACCTTTCACCAGGTGGATCACTGGCCTGGCATTTCCTGGGGGCTCCCACACCACTGGGAGCCCCACCAGGCCACCCACTGCCAGCAGGGTGCAGTTTCTGGTTGTGACCAGGACCAGGACCTTCCTACCAGCCCCTGCCTTACCTCCAGATGAAACTCAGCAGTCCTCAAACCAAGCAACATTGTTACGTCTCTTCCAGCAGCCAAACTGCCTTGTTTATATAGGCAGCCCTGAGCCTAAAATGGCTGCCCTCATTAGGCACCTGGAGGCTGCCAACTCCAAGGCCTTAAAGTGGCAGGCACACCTTCAGAAGAAGATGGAGCTAGACTATCCTCAGTGGTGGCAGATGACAGAATAAGGAGCAATGGTCTCAAGATGCAGCAAGGGAAGTTTAGGTTAGATATTGAAAAGACTTGTCTCACCAGGAGGGTAGTAAGCACTAGAACAGGTTACCCAGAGAGGTATGGAATCACCATTCTTGCAGGTTTTTAAAACCTGGCTAGTAGGGCTGTGCCAAACAGCTATGTTTTGACTCAGTTTCAGATTCAGCCATTTTGGAGGGACAGTGATTCATTTCAGTGTTTTGGATCACTGTTCTGTTTTGATTCGGCTGAATCTGTTTCAGAGTTCCGATGCTGTTTCAGTGATTTGGCCATACGTTATAATGGGGAATCTCTAAAATGCCTATAACTTTGTCATTTCTTGCCTGATTCAGATGAAAACTGCAGGGCTGTGGGGTTGTGCCAGACTCCTCCCAGGGAGAGCGGCCCCCTGGATCTGCATGCGGGATGACAGCAGGCTGATGTCCCTCCCCCAGAGCACTGAAATTAGAAGGGACCTCAGGGACAGATCGCAGACACTGGCCAGCTACAGATGTCAATATCAGAGCACTCCTTCTGTCCCTCTTCCCCCTCCCTCGTAGTTTCTGTTTCCCTGCAAGCCCAGCTCTGAAACTCTGAATTTTTCCAAAACATTTCAGGTGGTTTAATTTTGAGGATGTTTTGGAGTCTTCCACTTCATTTTGGATTCGGTGTTTCAGGGGCTGAAACAGGCTGAAACACCTCCGAAATGAAATGGCTTCCGACATTTCACGCAGTCCCACCGGCTAGACAAAGCCTTGTTTGAGATGATCTAGTTTGGGATGGTCCTGCTTTGAGCAGGGGGTTGGACTAGATGACCTCCTGAGATCCCTTCCAACCCTCATTTTCTATGATTCTGTTCGCTAGAAAAATAATCTTTGAAATCCCATTTGGAATATTTTGTTGGGGCTGGACTGCATTTGCCCATGGCAGAACAGAGGATTTTGTAGTAGTTGAAAAACAAGAGTTTGAAAATATGGAAGAGAGGTTTATCTGTGTCAATATCCAGAGGAGGCTATATTTTAGAGTTGTTAATGTGACATTATTATTTTACATAAGAATTTTTCTAACTGGGCTCAAGTCTCCACTATGATTCTTGTATTATGCTATTTTACAAAATTAGATTTTTACATCCAGGTTTTTTTAACTAAAACCAAAATTAATGCAGTATCAATTTTGTTGATTACCAAACGAAGTTAAAATTGTACATTTGTACTGTTTATAGAATATTATTTCTTTGCAGTACATGATTTGTTTCCTCCAGAATATATAAGAAAAACATAAAACTGCACAATATGACCCATGCAAATCATTCAACTAACTGAGGGGACAAGAATTATCTTTGCTGGTAGGAGGAAGACAGTAATGTCAGCTCCATCTCTTGGTTTACATTAACCTTTTATATTTTACAAAAAAGAAGAAAAAAATCAGTAACTTAATTTCCCCCCCCCACCTTGTCTGGAAACCATAGAAACCACAGTGAAACTGCAGCCAAGAAGTTCGTCATTTGGCTATCTCTGGCTGATCTCCATGGAAACATTTCACTTTTTTTGTTGAAATGAAAGATTTTGAAATCAGACACATGGCCACAGCTTGATGAGCTATGACATCTTTGGGAACCGCTTAAAAAGAGGAAATAAATAATGCACAGTGTTTCTGCTTTACATATTCCTGTCACATATCCAGTTAGTGCTATTCCTGCCTGTTTTGCTTCAGTAATTATAATTATAGCTTTTCTTTTAGAGTTATGTTATCAAACATGGCATTGAATTGGGTCGAAAAAAATAGTGACACTCTCTTAAGCTCTCCCCACAAACCAAGGTCTGTTCACTACAGGCACCAAAAATGAGATTCTTTTTACTCTAGATTATATAAATAATGTAATCTCTACCTACCGTACTTTGTTCAAGAGTGAGATGGTTAACAATGTGAACATTACAAGTGGTATTACACCAAGGATCAGAGCTAATATGGCATGTAACCTCATACTAAGTCTCTCATAACTATTGTTTCATGTTCCCTGCAAACTCAGACATACAGCCATACATTAATTCCACTCTATTCACATTCTGAAGATCATTAGTTTGGATACTGCACCTGCGAGATGGTCATAAAAAATGAAATCTGAGATTCTAGAGACAAAACAGCAGCCACCATGAAAAAGTACTGGTTTGGTTGGTTGCTGAGCCAGAGATAGCCTAAAACTACCAGTCTCTTTCACAGTGTGTTTGTGCATTAAGCGTGAATGAAATACGTGTGCCACTTGTGAGCACAGTTGTCAGTGTCATGTATTCATCTAGCATAGGATGCTTCTCTGCATTTTTGAGGTTCTTTCTAACCTGAGATTAGAGGCAGTTCTCAACATTTAGACAGGCTGAGTAAAGACAGGTCAAGCGGTATAAAGAGCTTTGGGTAACTCGGACAGCAGAAGCATTAAAAGGGGATGTAGGAGCTAGATCTGACAAGTCTTAGGTGTCTACAAGTTAGGTACTTCAGTGCTCAACCTCCATATCTGCCCTGCCTCCTGAGTGGAATAAAAAATCCTGCGTTAGGTTTTAAGACTCATTATAAAATGCATGTGGAGAGTGAGACGCTTCAAAAGGATGGCCCAAAGCCCCACACACTGTGTAAGGAATCACTGAGGGCTTGTCTATTGAGAATGTTAAGCACAGGCTCAGGGGTGATCTGATGGCCACCTATAAGTCTATCAGGGGTGACCACCAGGATCTGGGGGAACGTTTGTTCACCAGAGCGCCCCAAGGGATGACGAGGTCGAACGGTCACAAACTCCTGCAAGACCGTTTCAGGCTGAACACAAGGAAGAATTTCTTTACTGTCCGAGCCCCCAAGGTCTGGAACAGCCTGCCATCGGAGGTGGTTCAAGCACCTACATTGAACACCTTCAAGAGCAAACTGGATGCTTATCTTGCTAGGATCCTATGACCCCAGCTGACTTCCTGCCCCTGGGGCAGGGGGCAGGACTCGATGATCTTCTGAGGTCCCTTCCAGCCCTAATGTTTATGAAATTATGAAATCTATGAAACCCACATCTTCCACCACCTGAGACACATCCTGACCCACCAGGATCTAAGCTTGATCCAGATAAGGGCCGTCTTTACCCTACCTGCTGCAGCCAAACTATTGTACAGCAGAGAACACAACATTCATGGGGGGAAAAGTAGGAGGTGTGATGAGGGAGAGACAACAACAGGGGCATGGAGAGTGCGTATACCTGGTTCTATAGCCTAATAGGCACTGCCTCTGCTTCCAGTTTTACTTTGGAAATAAATCAGGCACAGTTGCATTTTGTGAGGGATCTAATTTTGTTCATGTGCATTAGACCCATTTGAAACAGACCTACCAGACTGAGCCCTGAAGGCACTCAGGTATTGTTCTGCTTAGTTTTTTGATCCCAAGGGGACTTAGGCACTTGCTAAGTGCTGCTCATGCTGTGGAAGTTCTGAGTGTTAAGTGAAGCAGAATTTCAGTCACTGTGGGAAGTGTCAAGCTGAATATAGAGGCATCTAGTAATTTTTTAGGATAGGGTAGACAGCTGCTGAGCAGCAGATTTTTTGGATTACAGTTTGCCTAAAGCCCCATTTTTGGTACCAGACTTTTTTTCGTATCTGATCTGGGGCTCTGAAACCATATTCAACTGCAGTTAAGAGCAAAAGGACTGAAAACAATGGGGACTTGAAAACTTTCTTCCCTGTCCAACTGCTTGGCCCTCATCTTGTTTCTGAAGGGCACCAAACTACAATGGGGAATGATTCACAGAGAGATAGGTGAGCCAAACTCTTGGGTAAAGGGATATCAAATGGCCCATTCTCCTTATAAGATGGTAAAGATCAGCAAATGAAGGTGGATCTTGAGTTATCAGAGAAGAAAAGTGAAAGAAGGGGCAAAGCATGGATCTGAGGTAGGGAAGAAGAAAGAGGAAAGAGGTTTAGGAGTATGAGGAATAGAGACAGTTGGAGAGCACAAGGTGGAGATAATGTGCTCCTAGGAAGAGATTGCTGGAGAACTAAAGAAGGAAGTCAAAAGAGATGGATGGGGCTGTGAATAAGGACAGGTATTAGGGGTGATGGGATCAAATTGAAGTAGAAAAGCAAAGAGGGTAAGGGGAGGAGAGAAGAGGAAAGAAAATAAAATGTTAGGAACATGAATTATTTTCTTTAGTTATCTTACTTTTAAAAATGAGAAAGAGTATACCCACATGACCAAAAAGTCTACAAAATGGCATGGGCTGTTCAGTAGTAAAGATTATAGTTAAGGTTGTCCCACATTTTCCACTGAGATCCTGTTTGTAGGTGATAAAACTTTATCCATTCAGACTGAAACATCTCATGCTAGGTGCATGGCTCTAGCTTTTTTTCAAAGTTTTAGTTAAACTGTTGCTTCAAAAAAATTGTATTGTCAGGTTAAAAAAGTCCATAACTTATTTTGGTGAAAGAATCTATCATCTCATGTTTTTGGAATAGGAACTTGACATTTCAGAGGGTTTTCCACCTTGTATAAAAGGTATACCTTCTTCCAACGCTATGAAAACTCTCTTTGAAATCCCATTAGAATATAAGCAACTGAAGAAAAAGAAAATATATATATTAGCATTTATGTGCTCAGCAGGGGCTAATTAGTGTTTGGCAGCAAAACTCTCCAAGTATGCACCTCACTGAGTATGCTCACATATCTCACAGTTGAAATATCCTTCAGCTTGTACATGCATGCCATACAGCATCTCAGGCCTGCAGAGCTGAGTAAAACCGTTCCTCAGATTGTTCTTCTGTGGCATTTGGAGAGTGTGTAGTTCACAAAAGATTAAGGAGTTAAGCTTCTAGAACAATAAAGCTTGTTTATTCAGAGAGCAGACCCCTGCCTACAGTTCTGCTGTTCCCTCTTGCAATCCCCAGGCAAATCTTAACAATTTATACATAATACTCTTAAATGTATCCCCATATCTTCCCCCTTTACATGTAACATATCCCCATATAATACTAACATTGGCAGTTTAGTTCAACCCATAATTAAAGCACATTTCAACATGTATTTATTAGTCTTTGTGTTGGCTTTTTAGCTCCAAGTGATCTTCTCAGTTGCTCTGCATTCTCAGTCCTTATTGGTTCAGTTCTTATTTGGTTTCTTTGATCAGAGGTCTCTACTTCTGTATCATTTTCAATCTCCTCTGTTATTTCTTGTTGCTTTGTTGTTAATTCTGTTTCCTTTGGTGAATCTAATGATGCTGCTTCTTCTCTCCCTTTACAAGCTGCAGGTGTCCTTTGTTCCTTCTGAGCACCTGTCCCTCCAGCATAACTACTTTACAGGATCTGGGAGCTTCTTGATGGGAAACTATTGCTTTTTGTTTCCATGTTCATCCATCTGAAATAAGGACCATATCTTTGTTGTGCAGTTGTGGTAACTCTCTGGAACCCCTGTCATAATACAATTTTTGTTTGAGTTCATTGATTTTTTAAAGACTCTGTTCAGTCTTGCTTTTCATTATGATGAGCATCATCCACAAGATTTAGCAGCCTGGTTTTGAGTTTCTGTTAAACAGCATTTCTGCTGGGGACAATGTTGCATGGGTGATGCCCTGTAATTTAAGAGTGACAGGTAAACACCAGTGTGTGAATCTGAGGCTTTTTTCAACAATTTATTTGCTATTTGTACTCCATTTTCTACCAGACCATTGGACAGTGGGTATTTAGGACTTGAAGTGTTGTGACAGAATCCCTATTTGTTTGAAAACTCTTTAAACTTAAGACAGTTGAATTGAGGTCCGTTGTCTAATCTCATAATTTCTGTTCTCGTAATTTGTGGAATCCCATGTCTAGCAAAAATCAATTTGATATGTGTTATGACATGGTTTTCTGTTGTGCTTTCAAGCAATGCAATTTCAAGATAGTGAGAATAATAATTCAGCACTAATACATAATTTTTTTCTGCATGTATGAGTAAGTCAATGCTTACTTGATACCAGAGACTTATGGGCTCCTCCACGATCATCATGGACTCTTTTCTTTGCACTGAACTGTTCTTTAGGCATGTTGTACAAGCCTTTACAGTATCTTCTATGTCAGTATTTATGCTGGGCTAATATAGAGCACCACTTGCTCTCCTTTTGCATTTTTCAATGCCTAGATGCCCCTCATGCATTCTGTTTAGTATGTCTTTCTTTAGCACCACTCGAACAACACGTTTGAACAAAATGCCATCTACTACTGACAGCTCTTCCTTGAACTGAGAGTAGGGGGCTAGGGAATGTGTTTTCCAAGGTAACCAGCACAAATAACTGTTATCACTTTTGCAATGCAGTGTCCTGAGCAGTAGCTTCTGAAGTTAGGGCATCTATACACATAGTTTTTTGTCCTGCAATGTGCAGGAGATTTGTTGCTTAATTGAATCTACTCTGCATGCAAGCTGATGCAAGCTGCACTGACTGCACTGTGTGCAGTAGTATTAGCAGCAAAATGCTCACCTGCGCACAGAAAATGGTGTTGGTGCACTTTTGAACTAAAACACCTCTTATGTGTTATAGTTCAAAAGCTCGCCACTGCCATTTTTGTTAGGGTGACAATACTTGGATCTTGGGGAACACGGGATTTGCAGCTGAATACAAGGCTTTAATCTGTGGCTTCAGCAAAAGTTGCTGGTCACAAGGCAGAATGATATATTAAAAATAACATTGCAAACACTTAGGCAAGCAGTTTTTCTAAAAAGGTCATAGTGTTAGAGCCCATTGTGTAAGAAGAACAAGATGCAGCCCACCAGCTGTTGTCAGGAGATAAAGCACAAGCAAGACCTTGGAGGTGAAGAAGGAGTCATCAAGAAACCAGAAGGAACCAACAAGTGACTGGAGGAAGCAGAAGTCAAAGTTTTACACGTACACTCTTAGCAGAGAGGTATGTAAATAAATTAAATGCATAGGCAATTCCATGCTAATGTAGTAAACAGAGGCAGAGCTTGAGATGGGAGGAGAAATGGGTGGAACAGGAAGAGGGATGAAGGTGGAGTAAATGTTAATGAACCTGAATGAAAGTGTATAAATGTGGGGAAAAATATTGTTCATGGCAGGTCCCCAGTTTGTTGTTTTTTGGGACCTGGCCCGAAGTTGTCTCCATTCTGAATAAAGCTGTTGCGAGCAATGTGTGCTGGTGTTTGCTCTGTGCTTGCTCTGGCTAATGAGTAACAGGATCCATGAGCAATTGAATCGTTGTCTCCCTAGTTGTCAGGCACCACATGGAGTCAGGGTGTAAGAATTTTCTCCACGCTAATGTGAGTTTCACTGCTTATACAACTGCAAGTGTTGCAGAGCAGGGCACTTTTGAAAGTGCCTGGTGCTGCAGCACTTGAATGTGTAAAAATGTTGCATGTCCACATTTTATCTGTAACAGGAATCACTCTTTTAATGAGATTTAACACCTACTATGGCTGAGTCTGTAATTCTGTCACTTTCTGTTGTGTCATATGCTTTGGGCAATGTATCTACAATAACTAGATGTTTTCCTGGTGTGTACTATAGTGTCTAGATCACACATTTTTAGTTGAAAGAAAAGTCTCCGTAACCTGGATGGCATGTCTGATGACCCTTTCTTTGCTATAGTCACCAAAGGTTTATGATCAGTTTCAGTTATCACAGGCTTCCCATCTTACAGCCATATACCAGAGCTAGTCTTTCTTTCTCAATTTGGGCATATAGACTCTGACTTAGAGAGTTCCTTAGATGCATATGTTACTGGTCTCCAGCTATCCCCATGTTGTTGAAGTAAAGCTGCTCCAGTACCACCTTTAGAAACATCTGTTGATAATTTAATGGGTCTTTTAGAATCATAGTATTGTAGTAGTGGAGCTTTCATTTATTTTTATTTTTTTCCCTCAAGTTTTTAAATTCAGGTTCATGTTCATAGTCCCTTATCCACTGAGCATTCTTTTGTAAGAGTGAGCTAACTTGCTTGGTCTACTCTTCTAGGTAGATATTTCCCTCCAAAATTGAACATTCCCAGTAATCTTTCCCCTCTTTCCTTGTCCATAGAGGGTGGCATGTTTGTAATGGCTTCAGCTCTTCCAGGATCAATTTGCACCCCTTTATCAGAGACCTTTTCTCCCAGATACGTTATTTCTTTGACCCTGAATTTGCAGTTTTGTTTGTTCAGTTTTAAACCTGCACTGGGAGCTTTCTAGTGCCTTTCCTGGCCTCAAGTTATGTTCTTTCATTGTATTTCCCCAAACTAATACATCATCAATGTGAACCATGTTTCCATCAAGACCTTAAAAATATTGCACTCTTCTTTGAAATACTTCAGATGGAGAACACAGTCCAAAAGGAAGCCTACAAAAGCAATACAAAGACTGATATTATTCCTGTTCCTTTCCCACATCCTGAGTAGGAAGACGAGTTGGAAGAGGAGCTGTTCAGGAGTTGGAAGAACAGCAGTAGTAGGGAGAAAAGTTGCAGAAAACAACAGGAAGAGATTGGTTAGGACATGGAACAATGAACATTTAATGACTACAGCAGACTCATACAAAACTTAACACTAAACTCATTAATCCCAAGTCTCAGCAGCCTATTTCTGCCTTAAAACTATGTGGGAAGCCTCACAGGCTAAAGATTTACACTTTCCAGTTGTTTTCTATACAGAAGATAGGAGTCTTCTGCTGCTAATTACTGTTAAGTAAAGTCATTTGTTTAAACCATTTGACTGTTGATGGTTAGAGCTGGTCAAGTTTTTTCCCCATTAAGGCATGTTTGTTTAAATACCCCAGTTCATTGAAAATGAAACTTTTAATGGAAATGTATTCGTTTTAAGGGGAAACTTTTGTGATAGACATTTCCACACTGGATTTCCTACTCAAAATCTGTCTTCCCTGATTCACTGATGCAGGAACTTGAATCAATCTGCCATATCCTATGGGACATCCTCTCCAAAAAAAGTTCCAAGAAGTCTCATTTTTATACCAATGTGGAAAGAAACTCATTTGACATCTCAAAAAGTTCAACAGGATCAGAAAACTGCACCACTGATAACCCAGGTTGAGGGCTGTTTTGAGGAGAAAAATTGATTTTTTCAAGTTTTTAAATACTGTAGAAAATAACATTAAAACTACACTAAGTGGGTGGTAAAAATGTAACAAAAAAGATCAAATACTCAAGAGGAAATGCCAGAATTAAGTCTAATTTGGCCTTTTGTTGTACATGCATTTTTATAGACATTTTTCAGCTGTTCTTACTGATGAATAACATACATTTTTCTGATACTTTTAAGCAGATCCTTTGATTCTTCATTAGCATGTTGGCTTAGTTGCATCAGACAGAGAAGCTTTCAGGCTACTGCTCTGGTATGAGTCATCCATTTCAGAAATCCTTCTCCCTTGCTAGATAGTCTGTTGAACTGTCACAGCATCAGTAATGTTGAATGTAACCAATCTCTCTTGAAAAAGAATATATATAACTTTACATTTACAAAGAAAAGAAAAGAAAATCTCCCATAATGTGTTGTCAAGTGGAAAAAAACTTTATCAGCAGGTAACTTTGTTTAAGCAAAAAGAATACGTCTTTCAATGTTGTACGTCAAATTTACAGCTTAAAAATAACCTCTCTCTTTCTTTCTCCTTTTCACAGAGCCCCAGGACCTTTCTGTTGTAAATTGCATGGCTTTAACTCTTAAATTCATTCACCTGAGGCTTTAATACCTGTTCATGCCCCCGCTTCTATTCACTCACACACTGAATGTTCTGAGTTGATTCTGTATGAGTTTCAGGTCATTACTGATATTCTTCCCCTTCTTCCCAACAGCTTTGCATCCTAATAGACATATCTTGTCATTGTTCCTATGAATGGTTATTTGTCTAGCTTATTTGGTACCATCACAGTCCAAATATATGGAGCACTCATATGATGCACAAACACATAAAAACATGTAGCTCCTGACTTACCAAACTGTCAGTCAAAGGCACAAAACAGATAGAGTGTGAAGAAAGATATTCAAAATACTGATACAAGCAAAGAGTGACAGCAGACATCATGCTCCCTTCAGGTTGCCTGATTGCTTATGTGTGAAAACATTCACTTGGGAGAGAGGAGACCTGGGTTGCACATTTACATAAATAAAAGATCATAGAGTCATGCTTTGTCTTGCTCCTGCTGTATGGCCCAACAAATGTTAAATTCTTTTCTGCAAAGTGGTACAGCTCCAACGGGAGGGGTGGAAGGTTCCCCCCCGCCCCCCCCACCTCTGAGCAGCCCACAGCTAAGCAATTAAGGCACTCTGCTTGGAAGCAATAAGAGATGCAATTCTGAAGCCTCAAGGTGCTTGTACACATGATAGTCATCATGATGTACACATGACAAACATCATTTGTGTGGCTTAGTGGCATTACACATTACATATGCACCAGTTTGGGGGGTTTTAGCACATGTGTTTGCAGAAGCTCAAATAGAAGCGGTGCAAATTTGTGCACTGAGGCAAAAAGCCCTGGCTCATGCCTGGACATGCACTTTGGTATGGGGCAAATTGTACCACATCAGGCAAAGTAACCCTGCCTGGCTCCTCCTGGATCTGCAGCCAGGGGGAGCTAGAGACCAGGGACAGCACCTGTGCTCTCCCAAGCAGTATGAAAAGCTGCCCTGTCCTGGCCCCATCAGTACAAAAAGCTGCCCTGTCAAGTAGCTCAGGGCTACTCATTCTCAGGAGCTTCTGGGGCCTGGCCAATTGGTACCTGGGGACACTACCTTGTGCCAGCTGGACTGCTGAAGCAGCCCTGAGCGTTCCCTGCACCCTCTACCCACTGCAGCAGTCTGGCAGTGGGGGCTGCTGCCTGGCTGTGACCTGCTGTGCACCTGCCAGACCCAGATGGGGACTGCACAGCCAGTAGAGGCATCTGCCCTTCTGGGCCAGCTGCCAGTGGGCTGTAGTTGGCCTTTGCACAGCACTACTGCCACTTGTGACCCCTGCCCGGCAATCTGGGCAGCTATCACCCAGAAGATGCTCCCAGTGTGGTGGCCTGCTTTGAACTGTCAAAGCAGATCCTCCTGGCCCCAACTGGCCAGGAAGTCAGCAATCTCCAGCTGAGTCCAAGGTGCCAGCTCTGAGCAGGCCTCTGCCTGGGTCTTTACACTTGCCTGCCTAGCAGGAATTCTGGTGTTCCCTATTTAAAAACTGAAAAATCTCTGATAAAAAAATCCCAAGGTCACTCTGTAAAATACCCCAAAATCCATGTTCCTCCACAAGTAAAACAAAAGAACACTCATATATATGAGAGAGAGAGATCAGTTGAGCAATGTTATTGACTAGTGCTTTTGTGTGCTTTTAAAACTGAAGAGATCCCTTTCAGATTTGTGGTTTAGGTATGTGGAGCAGGCACTCAGCACAATGTTTAGATGGCTGAAAATGTTTAAATGCTCTGACTGGCTACCAGAGCATCTCTGTGGAGGACCAAGCCTCTGGTTGCCTCAAGGCATGGTCCGGGACTGTGCCCTGCCCTGCCCTGCTTCTCTCCCCCACACTTTTTTCACTCCTGGATATCCAGGTGTCTAATTTTGCCCTGCACTTCAAATTTGCAGCACAACGAACATTTTTTTGTTCCCTCACATGCCTCTTGCAGCATCTCAAAGGGCACATGCGCATTCATGTGGATGTGCCCAATGTAGGGCAATTAGATTATTTTATAGTAATAACTTCCATATCTTAATTTCCAAGAGTTACACTATAAAGAATATTATTTCCAATATTAGCATTCCTGCAACAGTCCCAGATAGTGGCAGCTGTTAATAGCATATCTGTGAGAAAACATTAACAATGAAGAGAATTACCTGAAGGAGAGCAATGCAATGATAGACATAGTATACAAATTCATCTGCAGATAAGCTGTCACTGCATAGGAGGGTGAAACCCTACTGACATTTTTTGAAATTTAAGAGAATGTTAGAAAGATGTCAGAATGACTGTAGTGTATTACAGAGACAGAAATAAAACCAGAATGCAACAAAACTGAAAATATGAAGGCAAATTACAAGACCACAGGCAGTCCTCGGACTTGCAACACAGCTGGTTCCTGAAAGCTGTGTCTTAAGTTGAAACGTCATACCTCAGAACCAATTTTCCCATAGGAAACAATGTTATAAATGGAGGATTGGTTCCTGAAATGAGGCCCAATATCTTATTTTCACCAAAAATAACCCAGGATTTTGTACTTAATCAATTATAGATGAATAATATAGCTACATGAATGTATTTATATTGTAAATAGCAATATTGATTTGGAAGGACTTCTTTGAGGTGACTTTGGACTTTTTAAGGGGCCTTGGTTGGACTTTTTCAAGGGTTTTTGGTTGGAGTCTTCTCAGGAGTCTTGACTGCAGGTTTTTCTGGAGTCTTGTCTGCTTTCTTAAAGAAAGTGTCCAAGGAAGTTTGGACAGATGTTCTCCAGGGAGATGGGTGATGCAGCAAACTTGTTCGCTGGCATGGCATGGCGTAGCATTGGATCAAACATTGTAAAGTTGAAACTGATATCAGCAAGTCAAAACAGGGTGTCAATTTATAAACACTGCAATTGTAAAATTTTGTAACTTGAAATGTTGTAAGTTGAGGACTGCCTGTTGTAGCAAAGTGGGTTTCCTGAGGACAACCATCACCAGCCTCCCACCTGCCTCTGGGCATGCCGCCCACCTGTCTTGCCCACCACAACTTGTTGGAAAATCAGTAAGTTGGTAAATAAGGAGGGGGGCTGCCCATTTTCCTTTGCACCCCAATATTAGGGGGGGGCCCATGGCTCCATACCTCCCTTACACCACAGCCCAAGCCACGCAGATGGCATCCAGAAGTTATCAAGCACACCAGCCCCACACTGGGCTCCAGAATCTTTTAGGCAGGACCCTCCTTTGAACCCTCCACTCAAGCAACCTACGCCACCTTCATCCAGGCTGCTGAGCTCCTCATAGCTGGCTCCCTCTCGGGTGTGGTCCCCCTCTCGGGACCTTTGGCCATACACAGGCCCTGACCTCACCTCCAAAGCCAGGTGGGGTCTCGGGCCCACAACCTGGGGTGCCCCTTGTGGTGGGCCCCTGGCCCTTTTAACCATCTTGGCCCTGAGCCCAGCTTGGACCAGTTGAGGGGCACTCAACTGCTGGCCTCACTAGCCCCACAGTCTCTCCTTGGGTCCCCCTTCCTGGATGTGGGGTGCTGGGGTACCTTACACCATGACTGATGCCCCAGGGTCTCACAGGGGACTCTCACTCCCCCCTGGGGCAGCAGGTCATGATGCTACTACAGATGTTATTTCTACCCACCCAAAGGTGAGGGCTGGGGTTAAAGCACCACTAACCACCTTTCACCAGGGTGGTAACTGGCCTGGCATTTCCTGGTGGCTCCCATACCACTGAGAATCCTATCAGGCCACCCACTCCTGGCAGGGTGCAGTTTTAGGTCATATCCAGAACCAGGAGCCTCCAAAACCATCCCCTACAGCTCCTCCCTTACCTCCAGATGATACTAGCAGCCCTGCTGCCAGGCAATGTTGTTGCCTGGCCTTCAGCAGCAAGACTGCCCTGTTTATATGGGCATCCTCATCAGGCACCTGGCAGCTGCTAGCCCCAGGCCCTTCAAGTGCCAGGCACCCACAATGTCGTGCCACACCTGTACTGAAATTGTAATATCTAAAGCAAAGATAAGTCTTGAGCAGAAAGGAAGAAAAAGCTCATGTCAGCATCAATTAAGAAAGGCCGCTTTAGAAACACAAGTTGGAACTCATTGGATAAGTTAGGGCTGCAGTTTGGCTCACGTTAGTCAAAATTGCTTGGACTGCAGGTTTTTGTAGCTGCTGAACTATGCTAGTAAGAGACAAGGGTTGGTTGTTGCTGTTATTGTTTTTTAAACAGAAATATACCACCAACATATTTACTATGGGCACAGTCAATGTGCTTTGCTTCGGAATAGTTTATTATCCTTCTGTTATAGCCCTACACTGGTACAGCTGCATCCATACTGGACTAGAAGGAGTAGAACTATATTCTCATTAAAGTGTCATAGGATATCCCCCTGCCCTGACCCCCAAGTAGACAAGTCCTTCTCCTGCAATGATAACCTCTTTTAAATTAAAATTTTCCAGGTTGGCTGTCAGAAAGTTTTTTCCTTGAATTTCTTTATTTTAATGTTGTGAAGTGAAGAGTGTATTAATTTTCTTTTTTAAAAATGAAACTGGGAGAAATATTCATTTTATCAAATAGAAACTGTTTAATTTTTAGCACTAATTATTAAAATTGTGTTTTGCAGAGAAATAGTCTTCAGTGACTTTAAGGAATCTATTGAAACCGTTTTTTATTCAGTTGAAGTATCACTTTATCAATAACTTTGTGAGGGGAGTTGAGACATTGCATATCCATGCCTACACCTGTTTTCTTCAGAATGATACATGTCTTGGCTTCACCTGATGCCTTCATGAATCAACAGAAACTGAAGGAATTGGGACCATTGGCAATATGATCTGTTTGAGGGCCTGTGGCAGTGCTGAAAGGTTCAAGAAGAGGATTCTTTTAGACAAGAGCCTATTTGCTCATGAGAATGGGAGCAGACTTTATTCCCAAGAATATTTTGTATAATGAGATTCAAGACAGCTTTAGAAAGTGGGGTTGCCCTTTATGGCGATACCATGATATGTGCAAAAAATTATATGAAGTTGTTCAACATCAATATAGAAAGCTGGGAGGACTCCACAAAATCTCATCTGATCTGGAGGGAACATCTGGCACCAGATACAGCTCAACATGAAGAGGATGGAAGCAAAGCAAGAAAGAAGAAAACAGCATGCTATAAACTTGGACTGCAGCTCAGACAACATATGGATCTGTGAAACTTTCAGCAAGCTGTCTCACTCTCAAACTGGGCTTGCCACGCACAAATGGATTCATTAGGTATCTGACTAGACCTCTTACGTGTATATCATATTCCAGAGGGTCAACAGTTGCCTACTAATATTTGCTCTAGTACATGGTCTCTTATCTTCTCTAAACCTCTACATAGAAGCACTGAAACAATCCTACCTATATACCTCCTGGTATGCAGTCTGCAACTTAAAGATATTTTGCCCCCTTTATCACCAACCATAGAAGATTATGTCATGGGTCAAACCTGACATTTTCTTTACTAAAAGATCAGAAATATCATAGTACTGGGTCCATCTGCTGGTGACTGAGCTTTCCTAATCAAAACCAAAGCTGAATAGAAACACATCTTTTGTGAATAATATCATATGGGCTTATATTCCAAGTTAATCTTGCCTTCCATTCACCAGTACAATAATGACAAGTGATACCCAGTCACTACTGGTAGCGCAGTGCAATTTTGAGTTCTTTTTGTTTTTTGCTGTTAGCTACCAAATATTTGCACAATACTTACATGTGCAGTGTCTGCATTTATTAAAATTTCATCAGGCAGCATCCTAATAAATGCTCCAAGATGGCAAATTCCTGAGGAGTACTGGAAGCTAATCCTGTCAATTTTTTTGTCTATTTGCAAGGAACCTGTCATATATGTTATTGTTTTACCATTACCTATATGCAATCCTGGTATGCCATGCTGCCATGCTAATATGCTGTCATACTAATATCCAATATACATATGCTTATATCCAAGCAGAGCATGTTTATGTTAGGTTCCCTGCAGCTGGAAAACTTCACTTTCTAATCATTGCATTATCACTGAACAGTGCTTTCATTTGGCTTCTAATATAACAGTCACAGATGGAAAACTCAGCCTTAGATGCATAAAATTATGTAAACACAACAATACAGGTCACAATACCACTGTGCAACTACTCCTTAGCCCTCACCAGCCTTCTTGCTCCCTGATTCTCCCTTTCATAGGTAGTGTGGTACCACATTCAACAGCCCATGCTCCTCTAAACAAAATCATTCAGCACCCTACTCAACCTGAACAGGACTGTACAGCCTACATTTCTATGTCTTTTTTTCTCCACTCACACAGGCTACAGGTGATGGAGCAGAAGCTGCTGGGACACACCCAGTCCTCAGATCTAACAACTTCCTGTAGCAGGTTCTTGGGATCTCCTCCTTCCTCACTGAGTTGGACTGGTAGTCCTTTGTCCAAAGTGCTGTATCACGCAGCCTTTTTCTTCTGCAGCTCTCACCCACATTTTACTCCTGTTATTTGTACTTCTATATAGCAATGCCTTTATCTGCTTTAGCACTAAGGGCACGGAGGTCAGGAACCTCAGGCTCACCTTGCTCTCTTGAGTCAGGGCCCTGCTCAATAATAAGAATTATGGCTTCACTTGACTTCAGTACTGTATTTTCTGGGCTCTCTCTGCCTCCACGTAGTGGACTTCATCATTCTTTCCTCCTTCACAGGATCCCATCTACTCATATTTAGAGAGATTGTACTTCCCACTTTTAGCTCAGCCTCTGTTTAGAAAAAATCCTTCCACATTGGGACAGGTCCAGCCATAATCTGGATACTTGGGAAAAGTCTTCCTCATTTAGCTGCTCTCCCTGAACTGATTCTTTCCTACCAACTCGCAGACCTTAGAAACCCAGAATGGGCAGACTCAGAAGTAGTCTGTTTGGTTAACCTAAAAAAAGATATTACTTTTGTCCATGATTTACGTGAATTCTTATCTACAAACTATCATACCTCTCCCTACAAAATGGAATTAGGGGCACAAGAAAGTAGGACTGGAAGGGACCTCAGAAGGTCATCTAGTCCAGCCTCCTGCTCAAGGCAGGATCATCCCTGACTAAACCATCCCAGCCAAGTGTCTGTATAACTTGCTTTTGAATGTTTCCAAGCATGAAGATTCTACAAATTCTCCAGGTTACAAGGTTTGACCACCTTCAAAATCAGAATGGTCTTCCTCAACTCCAGCCTAAATTTCTTGTGCTGAAGCTTGGGGCCATTGCTCCTTTTGCTGTTCCCTACAGTCAGAGAGAAAAGCCCACCTCCATCCTCTCTATAAACTGCTTTTTATGTAAAGGAATACAATTTTGCCATTTATAAAGTCCCTACATCAGAGGTATATATAGCCAGGTACCCAGGGCACACAAGGTCAGTGGCAACTTCCAGTGGTCACTATGCTGTTGGTGCAATTGTATGGCTGGGATGCCAGACATTTTTTGCACTGCCTCCCCCTAGTCAGTGTTTGGGAATGATATGATATACTTTTTTGATACAAAAAAGAGTATGTATATACACCTATATTCATACAGACACTCACTACTATCAGTAGTTTTAGGTTAGGAAGATTGGTTGGATTTTCATGTTTAATGATTATGCTTTTATTATGTTTGTGCCATTTTAATAGAATCAGTATGAGGATAATAAGAATTCTAATCACATCATTTATTTTAATGGTTTCTTTTTTGCTTTGATATAAAAATATGATTTTTTTTCTTGCAGACTGGTGGTGGATTATAATGAGACTGCAGATGAAAGCACTGTATCATATTGTCTAGTTACTTTTACAGAAGAAGCTGGCACGTACCTTTGGCTCTCTTACAAATTCTTCAGTTCACTAAAACATAATTGTTCTGCGATTCATGCATCTACTAAGTCTATGCAAGTTGTGGGCACGATTATTAATATTGCATTAAACCCTAGAACAAAAGATTAGTTAACAGAATTTTCTTTCTGGACATTGACACTTAGCTGATAAAGTATGTTCTCAAAATGTTTATGAAAAAAAGAGAAATTATGACAAGAATAACTTTATTACACATAGGTCCACTTTTAAGAAATTAACACTGGGCAGCAAATTGAAATACCTAATAGTTCCAACATTTGTTTATGTTTGAAATAGAAGATACTATGCCCAAAAGAAATGTCTGATCACAGGTGACTGGGAGAGGGGACACAGGGGGACACAGGCCCCCCCTCCCCCCCCAAGACTAGCCCCTGATTCAGCACCGCTCGGGATGGGCAGTTTGTGGGGGGATGCCACTAAGCCATGGAAAAGGAACACAGGAGAGAATAGGTGCTTTTGGCCCACCCCTAAGCCTGCCCATAAATTGTGCCCCAACCAGATTTAGGAGGCAACAGTCACCCCCGTGTCTGATTAATACATTCATGAGATCAGGTTCGTTACCTGCTGTTATTCCTTTGACTTCTATGGAGATTCATAGATTCACTTTTTTTTTTTTTTTTTTTTTTTTTAAAGCCAAAGAACTACTGCAATCATCAGTTCTGACATCCTCCATACTACAAACCATAGAATTTCACCTAGTAATTGCTGTTTTTAAGTACAGCATATCTTTAGAAAGGCCTCCAAGCAACTGGAGGCTGTTATGCCTCTGTCTGCTAGATTAAAGAGCTATCAGAAATCTGTTCCCTATCTTGTATGGGATAGACCATGATCAAATCATCTGATCTTCACTTAAATAGGCTACATTGATTGACCTGCTCAATCTCTCATTGCAAGGCAGAGTTTTCCATACCCCTGCACAAAATACAGAAATTCTTAAGAAATGGGAGGAAGGAGAATTGAGAGAAGAGAGGGAGACACGTCAGTGAATTCACACTTTAGTTTTGACTGCGGAAACCTTTAAATTATGTTAACAAACATTATGTAATTGTGCTTACAGCTTATGAGATGTGGACACAGAAAAAAGTTCTCCTGTGGAGCAATTTTAAAAGATTGGAACTGAATTTTCATGCAAGTCTGGCAGCATTGGTGCTGGTAGTAGCAAAGTGCATAATCAAGACATTTTCCATAAGTCAGTGGAATGTGGTAATAATCCCTCCTCATAATGTTTTTAAACGAATAGTTCAGTCTTTTGTAAGATTTTTATGAAGACTGATAGGGAGCAACTCTGCTGGAAGACATCAGTGTGAAAGGTATGGCACTAGATAGGTCTGTCAATAGTTTCTATTGCACTACATTACATTACAACAATATGAGCAATTTGGGATATTAATCCATTCATTTTATTACCACAAGTTAGTGAAAGTGACATATTTGTCTAAAAGCTAATAACAAAACTATTCCATTAATAGTGTCATGAGGTTTAAAACAAATTCTGTGCCTCACACTCACTTCTTTTTAGCAGTACTTTATCTTCTTCATGAAATGAGAGATTAAAAGCACTAGGGCTTCTTAACATTAATCACTCATATTTCACAACATTCCTTTCTTATGGCATTTAATCCTCCTGATAATTATACATTAGGATTTTTTCAGATAAAATGTAGTGTTTTTTTCCTGAAGAATAAATGGAGTTGAAAAATAAAACTACAAACGTCAAGACAACACTGATTTTGTCATCTCAGTTTGAAATTTTAAATTGCTGAGATATTCATATATAAAGTGTAGTATTCACTATACTGAATACATTTCATAGAGCTGCATCCTGCTCTTCTCCAGAATGTGCAGATCAACTATTTAGCTATAATGTCAAAGGGCAAAGTTGACTAAAAATTATGGTAGACAGAGAACTAAAACTTTGGAGGAAATAGAAACATCTATCATGAACTCACCTAACACTGCCAGGAAGTCTAACATTGAAACTGACTAGACCTATCAAAAATTTTCTGTTACGATGATCAATCTATGAAAAAATGGCTTTTCAATAAAAGACATATTTACAAACATACACAAATTTTACCAAAATGGAAAAATGGCAAAAATATCACATAGATATGTTTAAGAGAAAAAAATATTATTTCTAGCCTAGGCCTAAAATGTACCTTTCAGTTCGGATCTTGCATGCCCTTTCAAAGATACCATTTTACTAATGAACATACCTGCATTTAAAAAGAGCATTACACAGAAGTTTTACTTAACTGTGAGCTGCGTGGAATTATATTACAGATCAAATAGGAGGCACACAAAAATGAAAAGTAGAGAAGCGTATGTATAGGGAAGTGCCCTCCAATATGCTGTAGCTCAGACTTCTACTGTGACTTTCTATCGCGCATCGTAAAGGAATTAACTACAGAAAGGTTGGGACCATGATATCTGAGTAAAGATGCTTCATATTCAACAGCCTATTTGCGCTATGTGAAGCTTCAGTTGGTGATTTGATCTGGAAGAGATTCAGCCTGATTCGGTGGCCGAATCTCTGAATCCAAATCAAATCAGGACTAATTAAAAGGTCCAAATTGACTCAAAGCTCTCCAAATCGATCTGGAAAAGAGTCAGAGAGCTTTGTTGATTTGGGCAGTCCCTGGTGGCTGCAGCCGAACTCAGAGCAGGTAAGTAGGGGGTGGGGGAGGGGAAACTGGGGAAGGGAACCATGAGGGGACCCATGCCAGCCCCCAGCCCGTGCCTGCTCCCCCAGCCCCCATGGCTGCCACACCCACCCCAGCTAATGGCCCTTTAAAGAAAAGTCCTAGTGCTCGCCAGGTGGGGAGTAATCCCCACTGCCTCATGCTGCATGGGGGGGGATCTGCCACGAGCTCCCTGATGCCTTCCCACTCCCCTAGGCCCCCCACAACTGCCCCTCCTGCCACAGCTCCAACACTTTAAGCAAAAAAACCCCCAGGATTCACCACTCCTGCTGTGGCCTCAGGGCTTCAGGGAGCTTGTGCAAAAGCCCTCTACATAGCGTGGGGCAATGTGGGGGCAGCGGGGATTGCCTCCCACCAGCAGGAGTGGTAAGTCCCAGAGTTTTTCTTGCTATTCTTTTTGTTCTTAAAAGGGCCATAGCTGCGGCAGGTGGGGAAGCTATGGCGGAGAGGAGCTGAAGGAGTAGAGAGGGTTGGGGGGCTCATGCAGAGCCCCCCACACAGCGTGGAGCAGTGGGGGACAGCAGGGATTGCTCCCCCTCACCTGGCAGCACCCGGTGACCAGGACTTTTTTTTTTTCCAAGTGCAAGGAGCTGGGGTGGGCGAGGCAGCCATAGCCGGGAGAGTGGGTGTGGGATGGGCCTGGCTGATTCAGAGATTTAGAGATTCAGCAGCAGGCAAATCTCTGAATCAGAGATTCAGCCAAATCAATTCAGGACAGTGATTCAAAATCACTGAATTGAATCACTGTCCCCTGAATTGGCTGAATCAGAAGCAAATACTAACCACTTCGCACACGCCTACAGCGTATTATCCTTCTCAACTATACATTTGGTCAAAATAAAACACATCAACCATAAAAGTACCTGTCTCTTGCATTTTTCCTGCACCATCATGCATTCAACATCACCCCATCCTAGGATGAATGTAGGATTCTGACAAGGGGGGGTGCAGATGGTGTGGTACATCATCACGTATAACATACATTCTTCTCCAGTTAAAAAGAAGCTAGGAGCTTTACTAATATGCTAGGAGTCTAGGGCATTATTATTCCATTTAAGATAGAAACAATGAGAAATATCATTTCATTGGATAATACATTAATTTTCTATGTCATCCATGATGTATTAAAAATACAATAAACTAGGCTGTTTATTGTCAAAAGATGCTGTTTCTTAAATCCTGTAGTTATTAGAATTAAATAAGCTCACGAAAGTAGGGCTGGAAGGGATCTCACAAGTGGGGTTACCATATTTCCAGTTTCAAAAAAGAGGACACCTGTGGGAGGAAGAGGAGAGAAAATGTTTGTGGGGGGGGTGGTGATATGCCTTCTGCTCCCTAAGCCCTGCTGGTGTTCTGCACTCCTAAACTGTAGCCCCCTGCCCCCCTCCCTAGCCCTGCTGGTGCCCTTCACTCCTGACCAGCATCCCCCTGCTCCATCCCAGCCCTGCTGCCCAAGCAACACACACGCACTCCCTCTCTATCCCTCTCTTACCCGTCTGAAGCTATGGGCTCATGCACAGAGCATATGCTGTCCCAGCCTTCAATCACCTTCCCCTGGTACCACCACCCCCAAGCAGCCAAGACAGAAGTGCCAGGAAAGCAAAGCAAAAACCCACATATTTGCTTGCATTTCAAAAACCCACCTGGATGGAAGACAAAGGACCAAAAAAACAGGACAAGCCTGGGAAAATCCAGACATATGGTAACCCTATCAAGGTCATCTAGTCTAGCCCCCTACTCAAGAAGCAATCATTCCTCTCTAAATCATCCCAGCCAAGTGTTTGCACAACCTGACTTTCAATGGTTCCAAGCATAGAGATTCCACAACTTCTCTAGGTAGCCTGTTCCAAGGTTCAGAAGTTTCTTTTTCATCTCCAGCCCAAATTTCCTCTCCTGAAGCTTGAGGCCATTTCTCCTACTCTCCCCTACAGCCACAGAGAAAAGCCCATCTCCATCCTCTCTTTAATCACCCTTCAGGTATTTGAAAGCTGTTATCAAATCCTCCCTCACTCTTTTCTTCTCCGTGCTAAATAACCCTCATTATTTCAGTCTTTCCTCAAAAAGTCTTGCCTCCAAGACCCCTAAATCATATTTTTGCTCTGCTCTGCACTCTTCTCAAACTGTCCACATCTTTCTTGCAGTGAGGGCTCCAAAACTGAACACAGTACTCTAGGCATGGCCTCGCCAGTGCTGAAGAGAGAAGAATCACTTCCCTTGATTTGCAAGCAATCGTCCTGTTATTACAACCAAGTATAAAATGAATGCAATGTGTGTAAGAGTAGTAGCAACCAGGGGACAGTTTGTAGAGCTGTGATGTCTGTTAATTTTGGCTGTAATTCCCAGAAGCCCCCTGGGCCCGGGGGGCAAAGGAAAGAGGAAGAAGAAGGTTGAGGCTGGAGTAAGGGGAAGAGAGAGCAGCACGCACATGGAACCTGGTCAGCCCTAGACAGAAGAGTCCACAGTGAAGCCAGAGTTCTCACTGGCTTGGTCAGCCAGGACTGTGGGCTGAAGGACCTGGGACTAAAGGGTTTTTTGGGACTCCTCCAGAGGTAGAGGAGGAAAATTAAGATACTGAGTGTATGTTAACACAGTGTTGATGTTTCTTTACCTTTTATCTGTTCCCTCCCTTTGGCCCGTTGGCTTATGACCCTTACCCCTATGCTTTTCTATATAAAAATGGAACTCCCCTTTTTTTCTCGTGCCAGTTTCTGGTACTGCAGGGTTGGCACACTAGGTTGCCTATTTTTAAAACAAGAGCCCACTGTTGGCTTATGTTCCATTCATGTATATCTTTTTCAGATTCATAAAATAAAATTTAGCTTTCTTGAGCATCTTGAAAGTGCATCCAATGCTTCACTGAAAGTTATTGCCACACCTGAGTTAATGTTTCCACACTCCAGTTAATGTTTTTAGCTAGAATTAAAAACAGTCTGCAGGGCTGTGAAATGGCAGGTGCATTAGCAGCTAGCAGACCGCAGAATTGCAGAAGAAATAGTAGCTTCATTAGTGGAACATTACCACCATTAAAAAGGGAGAGAGAGCCATTAACAGCCATGGAATGAGGAATTCAGAAGGAATCAGGTAGATATAGGACATCCTAGCAAGGGACAGACATTCAAAAACCTGAGCCTGAATTGATTCAATCTTTACAGGTTAGTCTAACCTGGCTAGGCTGAACCAATTTGTAACCACACAGCCATCCCCTCTGGACTGAAGAAATGCAAGCAGATGCCTACAGTAGCTCAGGTTAGAAGTCGGGGGGGGGGAGGCATTACAGCAGCCTTCCCTTCCCATCCACAATGCTGAAGTGAGCAGGGCGTGTAGGCAGGATGCTCTGATTAGAGAGCGGTCCCTCCCCTTGTTGCTCCTGAGCAGCCCCGCAGGGAGTTGATAATAGAGCATTTAGCACCCCATCAAGAAAACAAAAGCCTCTCTTATTTTCAAACTGGTTTATGTGCACTGAATGTCTGTTCTGTTACAGGTTTAAACCAATTTCTGATCACTTACACCAGTTTATGTGTAATGCCTGTTCCTAGCCCCTCACTGCTGCCTGATTAGAAGTATGGCTACTACTGCCAGGTAGTTGATTTTAAATCTTGAGCGGACAAGGAATCAACTGCACTATTGCACCCCCACTAGATCTGCCCCGACTGCATCTGTAAGGATGAATAAGCATTCAGTTCCAGCATTACAACATTTCAGGAAAATTTACATCACTTTAAAACTGAGCAAGACAGGTGTTCCAGCCCACTGGCTGGAAAGCAACCAAGTCAACTCAAAGGCTAGCTCTCCAGCCAGGAAAAAGAGCCATATTGCCAATCCCACTGTGTCAAAAATCTTGAGATAACTTCCTAAAAATCAAGAGATTTGGACTGTAAATCACAAGATGCTGTTTTTGAAGTGTGTGAGAGAGAGGGGGGCTTATTTGTGAAGGTGTGAGGGGCATGGGTGTGTGTGTTGGGCTTGGAGCTTGGGGAGTGGAGGGAGGGGTCCCCACATACCTTGGCAGGATGCAGAGTTCTGTGGGTCAGGAGTGGGGGACAGCAGCAGGGCTGGGGAGGCTGTGGTTTGGGCATGAGGGTCAGACACACCACCCACAGACAGATAATCGCCCATGGCTCTGTTGCAAGACTCACCCTGGCCCCAGGGTCCCATTGACTCCAGCCCCACCCCCCTCCCTCCCTCACCATGGGGTCCTCAATCTGCCCCCTCCACTCTTCCCTCTCCCCTTGTCCCTTCTCCATAGATTTACCAGCTTGGCGCTCTCTACATGTACCAGAAGAAAAAATCCCAAGATTTGATCTCTCTATCAGGAGATCATGAGTGAGAGTTAATTTGATTTGGAAATCAGGAGTTCCATGATTTTTTCATGAGAGTTAGAATTACTGCAATAGGGAGCTGCTACTCCTCTCTCCGCCACCCCTATGGCAGAAAGGCTGTATCCAGCCTGCTTCCTCTTCTTGCTCCAGAAACAATTCTGGGTCACCCAGAGCAGTGCAGAGGGGCAGGAAGACATGCAGTTGGAAGACATACCAGCTGCAGGGTAATACCCCCTGGTCTGTGCACAGACCAGTTCTCCAATGCGACTAAAAAGACAGTGCTTTTGCTCCCCATTCCTGGGAGGAAAGGAGAGAGATTAGAGGACTGGAAGATACTGCCCCTTTCCTCTGAGGAAAGCAAATAGTCATTCAAGTTAGTGTAAAAGGATAGAGGTTTTTCTGATTGGAAGTGATCTCAATTTCTTGTGGAAGAGCCAGTTCTTTTCCACACAAAACCCCTTTATTGGATATACACTCTCTATGACAGGAGAAAGGCAAAAAAGTAATGCCTGTCCATAGCCTATGTTACAAGGAACAATTTGTTCCTGTTCATGTCTGAATAAGCCAAATATACACTATGAATGTCAGTTAAGCAGCTAAAGAAATAATATTAATATCCTAAGACTTTCTAGGGCTTGGCAAACTTGTGCAGACAAAAATTAGTTAACTGCAGAAATATACATGATCATTTCAAGTTATCTATTGCATTACATGCTCCAAGGTGAGGAAAAGCAAGAGCAAATGCATTTTTGGGTGGCCAGGAAAAGTGAGATGCCCTCTGTAGAGTTATAATTTACAAATGCTCCCCAATCGGACACTCAGGGAGTTGGGTGATGGCCCTTCAAGTGGCTAGTAACAGAGAGACAAAAGGACTGCAGAGACTCACCTACTGCTCCACAAATAAAACCTGCTTTTTACTTGTTCTCATTCACATATGCCTTTGTTTATTAAACCAGTGATCACTACACACACTACCATAACAAAAAAGGGTAACCAGCAGCTCTAAAATGCAGATATTAGCATCATCACAAACAAAGAGGTATTAATTATGATGGCCTCACTGTTGACTTACCTAAAACATTCACCCTTAGGGCTACCAATTTTAGAATTTCAATTTGGTCCAGTTACCCCTTGCAAAATGATGGCTTATCCCCAATACAGGTATAGTAGCAGCAGGGAAGGAAGTCTTGTGTCCTCTTCTTCCATGTCATGCAAAAATAGTCTTAATTGAACCCCACAGCATAATATTTAACATCTTTTGCCTACATGTAATATGTCATTATTTACACTATAATTAAATCCTAAAGTAATAACTACATTACTTCTCTGCTTAACAGAAATTCTCTACCTCAAAAAAAAAAAAAAAAATAAAAAGGGTATTTGGAGACTTAAATTCTCTCTTTGTAAAGAACAGAACTAATGGGAAAATGATAAACGCTTCATGAAAAAAAAAGAAACACGCTGTAGTGAGGAGGCCCAAGATCGTTAGATGCAAAAAGCCACAAAAGCATAAATTCAGTAGCGTCACACAATATTATCACAGTAACCAAGTGAGATTTTGCTAATGTTATATAGTTATTTTACTAAAATATTATATGTAACTTGCTGTGCCAGTCCTGTGCTCCTCGCTTGTGCGTCTGTAGTGGCCCAGAGCTAACTGCCATCTTGCACCAGTTACCAATACCACCGATGTTTCTCTCCTGCCATGTCTTTGATGGAACTTGAATCATGGGAGATATTGTTAACCTTAGGTCAGTGGTATCGTGTTAGATCTGATCATTAGTGTGAGGTCCTTGGGGCTCCGCCACCCCTACACCCCGCCTAGCGCCAACCCATTGTAACTCTGATGGTGCATGGATGCAGTTTTTACAATTCTTCTGTCTCACCTTGTCCTACAGGGCCACCACTGCCTCAGTTCCACTCTCTGCGGCCAGACTTCCACTTCACCCCTCCAAGTGAGTAGCCTGACTTCTCTGCGTTAGACCATAGGGGCAGCTTCTCATTCAGAGGCTGCCACCAGTCCATCCCTCCTGGGACCTTGATCTCCTCTGCAGCCTTCCCCTGGCTGCCAGGAACTTCCTTCTGGTCCCTCTGCCAGACCGGAGTGTGGGGCTTTTAGTGCTGCCCCACTGCCTCTGGTGGTGAATTGGCATCGGCACACACTTATAAAGCGCATCCATGCTGGCTCCAGCTTCTTGTCCTTTTCCAGAGTCCTTATCCTTGTTGACTGTGGCTTGGTACACCTCAGTGTCACTGGTAAGCCTTGTAATGCAGTGAGTCCATCACCACCACCATGCTCCCACAGCTCGGTGTGCTATGGTGCTGTCAGCTGGGCCCACAGTGTGGTGATTTGTCCATTGCCACCCCATTCTTGCAGTTCAGCATGCTGTGGAACTGCCAGTATTGTCCATGGTGCAGCAGTCCCACTGTTGCCACCACATTTCCATGGTTCAGCCTGCCACAGGGCCACCAGTAGGGTCCGCAGCACCATGATTCTGGTGCTACCACCATGCTCCTGCAGCTTGGTATGCCGCAGCACTGCCAGCTGTGGCAGGGCATGGAGACTCTGCCGTTGCTGCAAGGCTCCTGAGGCTCAGCACTTTCACTGCCTCTGCCACATATCTCCCCCTTCAAGTTGCCTTGTGGCATCTTGAGTGTGCCATCTTCTGGCTGTGCTTTGCCTATCATCTGGTCCTGCCTTGTTTTCTGCTCCATGGGCCTTGCTGAAGAGCTAGTGCCCAACGGCTCCCACAGCTCGGCAATTTCATTGCCCCTGCCACAGTATGGTTTAGCCTAATGATTGGAAAAAAAACCTATTAACAATCTGTATGTACTTCAATATCTATACCGTTACCGTGTTCATTTTTATTTTGTATTCATCCACAAGAGTAGAAAGCCACCATCCCAATGAGGGGTTGGTTGAAGAGTATTGTGCATGGAAAAGTGACGATAGAAACAAAGATAATTTCTGTACTACCAGAAAGAAACATATTGGACATTCAGAATTTTACTTTCATTTGCTTATGCAAAGAAAAAACCCTACCTCAACTCTAATTAATTAAAGTTGGAGGGATAAGAAAATTACCCTAATGGTTAAAATGTGCTTGCAGCTTTGTTGTGGTAAGTTGTATATCACATTCTCTTCTATAAGCAACAGTGTTTAGACTGCCTTAAAAAATTAAAAAGCATCTCTAATTATCACTTTTGCTCATAGATACTACCTCCTATTGCAACAATCATAGAGGCTAAAAGAGATGCATTTACTAATTGTCATCATAATGAGCTACACTCTCAGAAAGTTAATTAGGTCAGTCCCTTGGGCTTAGTCATTATATATTTTTTAAAACCCTTACAAATCTATTTTTGGGGTATCATAGGGTGGAGGTTAGCAGATGGTGTCAGATTTAACGAAATGCTGTTTTGCTAAATGATTGTATTGAATGAAGGAAGAAATTAAGGACTAGAAACTTAACAGAGTCAAGAAATCAGGTGCCCTGATCCATACAACTTTAATTAAACTAAATATTGTGGCTTCCAAGGGAATTCTAATAAATGAAGCAAAAAATTGCTAGTTGTCTGTTGTGTCCTCTTATGCTTGCCATTCACATTTGTAAAAATATGAGGTCATGAAAAATCTCACTTTGATCAGGTCATTTATGCACACCATCATAAAGTTGAGTGTTGAAAGCAGGGATGGATGAATTAGCATGCTTGGTGAGAATAAGGTGCACCTATCTTCAATCAAAAATTAACTGCTGAAAGTAATGTTAAACCTTCCCTTGACTCCAATTCATGGCTAATTGTAATCTTTTTTGTCCTCCCTCCAGTCCCTGCAAAACTGTCCTACTCCATTCATTCTCAGGCTTTGCTTTTATTCATATTTTTAAAATTCTTAAATCTGCTTTTTTTCCTTATGTTGTTCCCCCACTGTTGGTTTTTAGCCTATTACATTCTTAGACTAACACTACAGGAGAATACTCATTATGCTAAGGTACACATACTGCAAATATTTACCACTGAGCACTCTTCTGCCCTTCAATTACTTTCTCTCATTCTATTTCAGTGTTGGATAAGGAAAGGAATTATACCATGACCTTGCTTCCTCACTTGTGCCAACCATGCTCCTTATTCCACACAGTCCAGTCAGTTGAAGCTAAGTGAATCATTTGACATGCTGAAGCAAAAAGTACCTTTGTTTCATACTCTGCTATGTTATGAAACAGAGTGGTTCTTGAGATTTCTGTGAAGAAAGCCGAAGTGGTATGGAAGGGAGAGGACACTTCATTGGAAATTATTTTACCAAAATTGGAACACACAGAACAAAGGGAGATTTTTAAGATACAGAACATTCAGATGTTGAAAAGGGTGATATAATCAAGGAGCATGGAAATGAGTAAAGATATTACAAAATAATCTGTCATAAAAAGGTAGATTTTAAAGCAGTGCTTTTCCAACCAGCATGCTGTGACATTCCTCTTCCTGTTTTGTGGAATTCAAAATTTCAGTCAAAGTTAGGGTTCAAATTCAAAATTTCAGTTCAAATAGTGCTGAGCAGGGATCTGGATTTTCTCTTTCCCATGGAAAAACAGGGAAGAAATGTGGATTTTCCCTTGATCTGAGAAAAATGCAGATTTTTCATTTTAACAGAGAAACACATGGATTTTGCTCTTTTGCAAAGAGCTCTCTGCAGGCTGGCAGAGGTCCAACCTGCAAGAGGATGGGGGGAGTGGGAGGAGGGTGGTTAGGCAGGGGCTGCCATGTCCATGTATAGGCACTTGGAAACCAGGCAGCCTGGAGAGCAGCTCCTGCAGTAGGTAAGTCTAGCAGTAGGCGGGAGAATTGAGGCCCCCATGGGGAGGCAGGGAGTTGGGCAATTTTCAGTTTTCTTCTGTGGTCTCAAAAGACCAATTCTTGATCATTTCACAGCATTGATATCTTCCAAATTCCTTTTCTCAAATTCAGATAGGCTTTATAGAATTGTATTTGTTTTACAGATGGGATTCAAGAAAAAACTTTTTTCAAACTATTCTTTAAATAATCTTTATGGCCATGTCCAGATGTGCAGGGGTGTGCACTTAGTGGCAAAAATAGTGGCACAAATTTGTCTTTCTTTTTGCTGCAGTGCACACCCTTGCACTTTGGTGAGAGATAAATTGTCCCGCTTTTGGCAAACTGCCCTTGCCCAGATCCTCCCAGCATGCTGGAGGAGGTGGAGTACAGCTGCAGAAATGGAGATGCTCTGGCCAGCAGCCAGAGTGTCTCCTTAGAGGACCGAGCCTTCATGTTATCTGAACCGTGCTCCTGTTATGTGCACGGTGCCATTTTTTTTCCCGGTGTATGTTTTGTTTTTTTGCTACCAGGATTTCCCAGCAACAAATTTTGGCCCCGCACTGCAAGTTTGCAGCACTACAAACTGCATGCAGTGCATCCCTGCATGTCTGGATGCAGCCTATAAATCTACCTTTCCTTCACCCTCTTTCATTATAAGCTACATACCCATTTCTAAATCTCCAAGCCTCTACTCAAACCATACTCTATTCCACTACTGTGCATTTTTTCAGATACAAGTGTTTTTTTTCCTAGCTACATCTGTCTGATTTCCACATATTGATAATCGCAAGCTTTTCTAACATTTTCATTTACTATAGCACTACAATTCAGTAATACTATACTGGAGATAAAATTTAGGTTAGTTTAAGGGATTAAATCCTAAATTCTCTACTCAATGGGCACAGCTACATGAGACATTTACTGTGGAGCTGCTTAATTAGCTCTGCAATAAAACATTACCATTTTCACATGTGGTGCTATTAGGATTAGTAAACTAATTAACTGTGCCACAGATAATACTTGTAAATACAAGTATTACAAGTACTAGCCTGCAGCAGAGTTCTTTACAGCAATGCACGTGTAGACAGGGCTGGCTGGGACATGAGGGTGCCTCAGTGCAGGGGCTGCCTGCCAGCTAGCCCCATACTGGAGCACCCTCATGCCCCAGCCAGCCCCTCTGCAATATGCCTAGCTGGGGTGGAGCAGCTGGCAGGCTGACTCTTGGGGCCCCTACCAGCCAGGGCTGCTCCAACCCAGCTCAACATGCTGCAGTCCTGGGTGTACATTCAAATGGCATACCTGGGAGCAATAAACTCCAGGGCAATATGCACTGGAGTTTATTGCTCTGTGTTAATAGCACGTGTAGATGTGACCAGTGAAAATTGTAACTGATTTCAGGATTTAGCCATCAGAAACTTCATTTTGGGTTTAAGCTTGTTGCAGGAGGTTACCAACTCACGAAAATATGAAATCAGTTGCATCTAAAGTCATATCTTTTCATGATAAAAGCCAAAGTAGTGGGAAAGGAGACTATAAAACTTACTCCCATATATTAATATTGGTCCCATTGACATACTGGTGTGTCTGAGCACTGCATGGACTCTAGAACGTACCTTCAGAGAACCTGCCCCTCAATGTTGTTTTTTCAGTTTCCCAGCTCCAGGAAACATAGCTATCTTTGTTGGGGGAAATGATGAGGGGAAAGAGGTTAATACTGCTTATGGAAGCACTAACTTCTTTCTCTGAGGACAGACAAACTGTCAATAATTGAAAAGTGCATGGCACATTAAGCAGTTGCTTCTCAATTGTACTTCCCTTCAGGAAATCTGTGTTAGTCTACAAGAGACCACAGGTAGTCCAAAAAACCAGACAGAAATTCTGGAATTTGGATGTACATCCTATTTTTTGTTACAAAGTAGTAATGAAAAAAGGCCAGTTTAATATTCTGGTATACTGTTGTACTTAGACAATGATAAATGGGACACCATTCCAGTAGATCAAACACTGAGAACAGACAAGAACTAATGGCCTAGCAACTACCAAAGCTGGAGCATCACATCACAGCCTTATCAATTTTGCACTTGTCAAAAAAGTGAAATTAAGAGAAGAGTGACCAAATCTGAGATGTTCCAACTTAAACTGAAAGGTCACAAAGCAGCATTAAATACTGCTCAATACACACATAGAAGGCTACCATAATTTTTCTGGCAATGCTGAAAAAGTATATATAAAATAGTACACTAAACCATTTATTTCAAGGTAAAAATATAAAGAATCTTGGACTGTATTTTAAACTCTCAAGTCCCATCAAGCCAAAAAGAGGAAAGTTACATGCTACAATCTGAATAACAAAATTCTTTAAATACAAAACTTGATTGATTTTTCTTTGAGGAAGTGTTGAAGGATGTTGAAAGTGAGAAGGGATAAAGTATTAAAGATTGAATTGTGTTTGGCCTACGGGAAAACAAGGACAAGTCTACTTATTGTACCATCAGCCAAAACACTTAAAACATGAATAAAGGCTTTAAAATACCAGTGTAAGAATTATTAGTCAGCTATTTTCTCTTTAAATGTATTACTAGCCCTTTAGAGACTGGAGTGAGAAAAGCAATGTGTCGCCCACAGACTACCAACAGCTAGTTATTTTTAGCCGGTATTGACTGGCTATGTCAGTGATCAAGAGGTAAAATCTTCTGTATCTGTTACAAATTTGCCCCTCCCCCCCTAAAAAAAAGTTCGTAACCCATATATTAGATTATTCCAATGAATGTTGGGGCTCATTTTTCCTTTGGGATGAACAAGTTGGGATGCCCATGATATTGTATAGGGTAGTTAATCATCATTTTAAAAACAGTGGTTGTATTTATCTGGTGTGGCTCCATCAATCTTGTTATCCTAAAAGAATCCAAAAGTAAAAGTGACTTTCTGAAAAAGTCTTATAAACATAAGCCTTTTAATCAGAATCTGTGCTCAGGAAACTTGTTTTCTGGAGAAGCCCTTGGGCCTACAATCTTAACTGCTTCACACTGATTTTTTATAAAAATAAACTTTTACAGTCATCCAACCACATACAGATTAAGTCAACAGCTCTGGTAATTTAAAATAGTACTGCCACTGCTCAGACCTTGCTAATTTTGGATAATATTTTACAGGCCTTTTGTCAGTCTGCACCTCGGTCCTTTTATTTCTGACAGTTGCCACATTTACTGGTAACCCTCTGGATAAATTTTGGCCCCACAGAATCAGAGTTTACAGACTTCAGTGGACCTTGGATTGCACTGTATGCTTCATTTGCTATTTTATCATATTAATCAGGCAAATCAGTTGCTATCTTCAATATCTGTTTTGATTAGTGTAGGAATAACTGACCCTTTGCCACCCCAACAGCTCTGGCTCTGTTCACATTCTAAATCCACCTTAACTTTTTTCCCCAGCAACTTTGACATTTGGAAGAAGAACTGTTTTATGGAAGATGAATGCTCTTTAACCAAGCTCTGTTCTTCACTACATTGAAAAAGTGGTAAGTAATTCAAGTAAACTTTGAAAGGACTCAATCAGCTCTGCATTTACCAAAGTTAAAATGATTATAAAAACTAACTTATTGATATTTACCAGCATAAGGATTTCCCTTTAACAGCTGTGAAAAAGTTGATAACATCTCCCCAGCTATAGCGATTTTGGCTCTCTGGGGTAAAGTTAGGTCCTCACTGGCATTTAGTTAGCTACGGTGCTCCCCACTATGGCTTAAATTAAGAGAATTCATTATACCTGAACCTTGCATGAATTTTAACCCAAGCAACCAAAGTGTACCCATTGGAACAGTGGGTATTGGTAATATGCATGCAACAAACTTTACTCTTTGACAGAGCTTTTCCTGTCATCTGCCAGTAGATGGCAGCAAAGAGTTCCTTCTGTATTCCTCAAACTACAGGGCTATAATCCTAATCTTGCACATATTTCCAACAGTGCTTAAATTTAAGCATATCAGCAGTATTACCAAAGTCTTGCATGAAGTAGACCAACGAATATGCTTAAAGTTAAGAATTTACATAAATGTTTGCTGGACTGAGCCCAATTTTTCACCAGCTTTTGGCATGGATGCTGTCCATGGATGGTCTCTCTCCCCATGCTCTAGGAAGCTAAAATTGTATGTTTCAGAGCCTTGGGGGGGGAGGGGGGAATCTCAGTGCTGGTTCCAAGGTCTCAAGGAAGTCTCAAGGCTTTAGGTGTGACCTGGCCATCAGAACCACATGAAATAGATTAAAATGGGAAGGCTGAGATAGGCAAAATATCAAAATCCATGGAGATGTACTAATGACTGCAGCTGATGCTCTGGCTCCAGGCCTTCATATGACAACACAGAAAACCAATAGAACATCTGAAAGGAAAATCACACCAAAGGAAAGAAAGGCTAAGAAAGAGGCAGACTGAACATACAGGAAACCCTTGCTATTCATGAATCTGCTATTCATGGATTCAAATATTTGCGGTGCACCACACCAAGTGGGCGGGATGGAGCGAGTGCCGCCGTGGCTCCCTCTGGTGCTGCACCGGCCTCCTGCCTCTGTGTAAGCAGGCACGGAGCACTGCGTGGGGCAGGGGAGGGCAGAGCCGGGGACAGTGGAGCAGAGAGTAAAGCTGGGTGGGCGGAGGGGGAGGGCAGAGAGGGAGCACGGGAAACAGGGAGGGAGGCAGCGAGAATCTTCTCTTTCCCAGGGGCAGCGCAGTCAGTCCCCAGGTGCTGTGGGGGAGCCCCATGCTTCCAACTTCTCGCTGCGGGGAGCAGGGGGCAGCTGTGGGGTCTGATGGGGAGCCCTGTCAGTATTGCGGATTTCACCATTCACAGGAATCTCCAGAATGGATCCCCCACAAATGGCAAGGGGCTTCTGTAATAGCAACGGTAGAAATAAAGTATACCAAAAGTAGTGCCCAGAGAGTCAGAATATCAAACACAATAAACAAGTTGTAGATGAACACTGTGTGGGATTTTTAAGGAGGTGTAATGACCTGGGGCAGCTACCACACAGGCAGCAATGATTTCTGGCTGCCACCACTCCACCAGCACAATTGAGCAGCTGGGGCTACAGCCATTTTTTTCCACCTCTCCCCTGCCTGAAAGCCAGAACCCAGAAGAGTTACCCTAGTTGCCCCACCCTAGTGATGCCACTGAAATGTTAAATGGCAGGCTGGCAAGACTTGTTCCTGTCATTGTAATTGCAACTAGTTGGCTCAATAGACAATGCAAAAATAATATGGTAAAAATAGCTTAAAATTATAAAATAGATGCAACTGTTATTACAAAAATGGTAGGCTTATGTTCCATATGGCCCTGGGATTAGAGACAAGACGTACAAACAGAAAAACAGATTTTTTTTTTGTCACTTAAGAGATCTGCTGATGTAAAGAGCTGCCAAATTATTGGGCTTAACATAAACATAGTTAAATCACTTTGCATTCAGGGAAAATACACTAGGAATGAACTCAGCTGGAGTAACATGTTGAGCTGCTCATGGAAGAGCTGAGGAAAAAAGAAAAAAAAAAAAAAAAAAAAAGCAGCCTCACATTGCATAAATAAGGAAAGGAAAATTGGCAGAGTACTTTTAAAAAAAAAAACAACTCTGTAGACAGTAAGGGACATGTCAAATCAAAAACACTCAACTATGTAGAAAACAGCATTTGGTTTCACAGAAAGAGAAAAAAAAAAATAGCATATAAGTGTACCAATTAGTGTTTCATTTGACATGTAGAGAGACCTGTACTTCCATAGAAACAAAGATAACATAAAAACAAAGCACCTACCTGCTATTTACTGCTATTCTAGCTGACACCCTTTGCAACAGATTCAGTATAAACATGAAATGAAGTTTGAATTTTGACAAGTTACAAACCAACATACACTGGAAAACCAATTAGAAACAGTTGTCAGAACTCCAGGCATTCTGTTTTATTGGATGCAATGTTTGAAAAAAGAAGCACTTTAAGTTTTGCTTTGTGGGAGGTTCTTTGGAGTGGGTGGGGGCCTACTTAAAATGACATGAAAGTAGAATCTGTTGCTATAAAAGGCCTTAAACTAATCTGCTTTTTTAAAAAGTGACTTTGAAAGAATGTCATTGCAGGGTTCCTGGTTTGTAATCTCTCAGTGGCTTCTAGATCTAGTTCAAGTCTGCTCAGCTGACAAGTAAAAAGATAGTTACGCAAGCCTTGCAAACTCAACCTGAAAACCAGATGTACTTTTGGGCTAACATGTCTTAAATCAATAATCTCTATTTGGCAGTTAATTACTTGTGATGATTTGAGGCATATTGATTTATACTAAGAAATTAATTTATTTAATTCAGCGTATGCAAAATCTACCACAGACTGTGAGTGCTGTATCATGTATTGGCCAAATAAGGAACACTTTTGGCTGTTAAAGCATTGCAAATCACTTATTCTGGTGTAACACCATAGGATAATATTCACCTGTTTCAACTTGGGACCATAGAAGGCCAGAGAACATGGCAAGGGGGTGTGAGTTATGGAAATCAAGAGAAGCTGGAAATACATGATACACTTATGCCTATATAACCTGCCTTGACACCAATGTAAGTGTGGAGCAGGCACACAGAATACAGCCCTTTGCCAGCTTAAGTGACTCTACTCAGAGTAAAGTTACCTTAGAGACTGGAGGAATAATAAACCAGTGTAAGTTATACCATTGAGTAGGTCATAGCTCTAGCCCGGTGGTTCTCAACCTTTTTTTGTTGTTGTTGTTTTTTACGGACCACTTGAAAAGTGCTGAGGGTCTCGGTGGACCATTTAATAAACCTTCTTTTCTTCTACAAATCAAAGCACACAACTCATATTTTAATATCAGTAGTCTTACCTTACAAGTACAGAATTCCCAATTGTTCCGCAACCTTTCTGCAGACCGCCTGAATGCAGATCGCAGACCCCAGTTTGGCTAGAGCAGAGGGTCTCAATTTCATTCTGGGGTAGTCATTTGCTCAGTGAAAACAGGCTATTACAAGATCTCTTCTAGTGAGGACACTAAGAGCTGCCTGCCCTAATCACTATGTTGAGGGAGTGGGTCATCTGAGTAAAATAATTACATCAATGTAAAATACCAAGTATTAACTGATGTTAACTAATTGTGTCTCCACACAGAAAAAGCAAGAGCAGTGGAAGGCAAGAGCAAACAGAAGCACTTGCCCTGCACCCCTCAGTTACACTACTGGTATACAGAGACACTGTGCCAAAAAGGGCAAAAGAGGAAACAGCACAGAGACCCACTTAGACCAAGGGAAGAGTCTCAGAGAAGAGCTCATGTCTTATTTAAGTTTTGTATTGTCACTAAAACTAATGAAACAATGTCATTGAAAGGGGAGGGCCTTTTGCCTTAAAACAATAAAACAAAGCAACCCCCCCCCCCCCACACACACACACACACTTCATCTAGACTCCATGGACACTGAGAATCCTTACTTTTATAAGTGGCACCCACACAAGGGTGTGGGCTCAAATCTCTTTGACCAAAAAAAATATATATATATTATATATATAAAAATATAAAAAAAAAAATTGTATATTGAAATTATTTTATTTTTCTGTCAGAATGAAGTAGCACCATTGTGGTTCGAAGGAGGTCACATCTGAACAGTCTGTCAGTTATGCCCAACCTTTTTACCCCACAGGCTGGATGAGAGGGGCCAGATTGGTCCATGGGCCAGATCCAGTCCATGGGCTCAATCCAGCCATGCAGGGTCAGTGGAACCTGGTCCCAGTCAAGCCTCATGGGGCTTGGAAACTTGGCAGGGGAGTGGTAGCAGTGTTAATTACCACTGTTCACCCACCACCAAGTTTCTGGACTTGTGGGGAGCTCTGCAAGCTGGATGACATGGTTCCACAGGTCAGATCTGGCCTGTGGGGTAAGGGTTGAGCAGCCCTGGTCTATGTCATTCATAAACCCTGTAGAGCAGTAGTCACCAACCAGTGATCATCTGGTCAATCACAGAGCCTCTAACAGTAGATCCCAGGTGGCTCATCCAGGCATGCAGCAGGGTGGAGACCCAAGGGGCACATGCCCTCACAATCTGTGCACAGGGTGGAGGCAGCTGCTGCTGCAACACTGGGCTTTGCACCCTGAGCCCCACTGCACCTGCTCCAGGAGCGTTGCGACACCACACGGATCCTGCCACTGTACTGAGCCATGCCCCCTGCCTGCCCAGTGGTGGGACGCACATGGCCACCCCGAGAACAGCTGCAGCTGGACTTGGGTTACAAAACCCAGAGCACAGAGGCAGCTGATTTGTCCTGAGCACAAATCAGGGGGCACATGGCCCCCAGACCTCTGCAGGGGTGCCTGCAGTGGTGGGAGCCCCCCATGCCTGGATGAGCTGCCTGGGCTCCGATCCTCCCTCCACCCAGCCCCGCCAAGACCCCACTCACCCCAGTCTCTACCTCTGCTCCACTCCCTCCCTCACCACAGGGGCCTCAATCTGTACCCCCCATGCCCCTTCCCTCCCCCACAGACTGACCTGCCAGGTGAGGAGAGGGTGGGATGCCAGCATGTGACCTGGGTTGCACTTTCATTCAGAAAAGGTTCTTGTACTTAAAAAGGTTGGAGACCAGTGCTATAGAGCCTCCATTTCCTAACTGCTATGGATTTTTGTACCATTGAATAGGTGGCTTTCTGTCACATTGTAAAAACAGTCTATTAATTCTGTCCAATCCTTATTGCTTACTACCGCTCAGCAGTTTGATCAAGGACATCTTTATAAAGTTTAATTTAGGCGTTACCACCTTAGTGCTTGCAGAAATGTAACAGTTAATACAGACTTGAATAATTGCAGCCTCATTCTCACCTATATAGTGCAAGGACTTGCTGTCTAGAGAGAACATCATTTTGAATCACAGCAAGATGTTCAGTCCTGATTATGAGGGAGTCTCAAAATTATTAGCTAACAGAAAAATATACATATCTTTGGAAATAGGAGACAACGTAAATCCTCATCCAATGTAAATCACCATAGCTTTGCTGCCTTCAATTTATACTAGCTGAAAATTTGGCCCAATACCTAAGAAAACTACGTTTGCTAGAAGCCTTAATGTGACCTTTCTTGAAGAGAGCTCTTTATCAGTAAACTGTCTGTCAAATTTATGCCTGACCATATCCGCTATTCAATCTTTAGGTGACTTCATCCCAAATAGTTCTTGGACATCATGCATTAGTGTAGCTATCCAAGGATAAAGTAACTGCAGTGGAACAGGTTAATGGCACAAGTGACCTGAAAAGATCTGGAACTTTTGCTTTTTATATAGGTGACAACATTGTATTTCACTTACTTAAGTTTTAAAATGTTCCTGATATTTTATAAGCCAGTTAACGTATAAAGGGAAAGCTAATATATAAATAAAACCAGATAAATAGCATTAACAGTTATGAAGAGCTAGGACAGAGGATACAAGAATTCTAGCATTAATTTTAGACATAGTCCTAAACACACTGCTTTGATTGAGGCATTCTTGCTCTCTCGTCCGTTCTCTTAAATAGACTGAACAGATTTCCTGTAAAAAGATAAATGAGTTGGAGTACAAGTCCCATTGTCATTTTAAAAAGCATGTGCATGAGTTAGGAAAACTACAAGATTTTCCCATGGAACATGTGCACCAAACTCACTTATGCACTTTTGAAAAACCCACCCAAAAAGTGCTCTACAATCCTACTAAGCAACTACCACAAAACAAAAAACCCAGTTTATGTTAAAATGCTTTTCCTATTTGTCACCAAATACAGTAGAGCACAAGTCACTAATAAGAGATTTGTCAGGGCCTCTTACCATTTGCAGTGGAAGCCATATTTAGCAGATCTGTAAAATACTTGCAGTTTTTGCAAAGAGAGATTAATTACTTCTAATATATTTAAAGAAATAAATGTTGAAAGGACACTGGAATAAACATTTTTTCCCCCCAAGTTAAAAGTGTAAGATGTATAGACGTCAAATATGACTTGAATAGATTGATGAGATTTATTCACCCTGCTTCCCTCTCCATGACAACCAGGATTACTGAAATAGCCACTTTACCTATTCCCAGCTCTAGTTTCTTCCAACAGGACTCAAGACAATGAGAGATCAATATCTGTACCCTTTGTGGCAGAATGGTCATCAGTCTGATAGCAGA
>NW_017728948.1:50183795-50189063 GCF_001723895.1 Crocodylus porosus
CAGATGGCAATCTGACAATTTGGTTACCATGGTCACTGCAGAGGGCAGACACCCCTGGCCCCATCCGTTTCAGGTAACCCTGAGTTGTAACCTGAACTGGATACATTCCTGAGGGAGGGGGAAACCTGCTCCCTCTGCTTCCATAACTGGCCTCACACACTTGGGCGGGGGCTTAAACTCCCTATTGTTCTAAGCAATATCAAGACTGGGAGGGGGCTGGAGACCCTGCCAGCCTACCCAATGATGCATTTCAAATGGGTTGGCTGGCAGCCAACAACTGTTGGCCTTCATTGGATCAGGTAAATAAGGCCATAAGGTCTGTATAAGTTAAAGACTGCCCAGGAGGAGGGGCAGCAGCCAGGAAGAGAATTCTCAGAGAAGCTGGACCGTCTGAAACTTGCTCTCTTTCTTGAAACTCACGTTCAATGAACTGCTTGCCTCCAGAGAGAATCTCCTCCTGTCTCTGGATGATACTTATAAGTAAGCTACTTGATATCTAACTAAATATATAGCTTACAGTAACAAAGATGCGTAATTAAAGGCTACCATGCCACCGTTTACTCTAAGAGATTTCTCTGATATTGCTCTACCCTGTACTCTATTCCAAACCTGCTCCTTGTAACCAATAAAGTTCTCCTTTGTACCTAGCATGGGAAACTTATTGGGAGAGGGTCTAGATTATGCCTTGGGGTCCCCTTGGTCTGGCTGACTAAGGGAAACCGCTGTTTGTGCTTCAGACTGAGTGAAGCACCCAAAGTTCTTGCACTGGGTCAAGTACCCTCAAGGACTACTAGGCCTGTGTTTCCCAGGGGGCACAAGGCCCAGGAACAAGATCAGTCCAGACTCTGGGTGGTGGTGGCTTTACCCCCAAGCTTGTGGGTGCACTCTAGAATGGGGGTCAGCCAGACGTGAGGTGCCCCCAGGGAGGCACTCAGAGCCCGGAAGGTGGTTGGGCACCGTGAGGTGGGTGGATCAATGCAGGAGCACCTCCTACTGACCTGCCACACCCTTCTTGTGTGAGGCTCATTGTTTAAGAAACCTTAAGACTCCAGGAACAAGACAATAGAATACCCAATCTCCCCCTATAGGCAACTGCCACATACTCATCCAAGAGCTTCTGAGGATCTGCATGTAGATAGTATCTCTCTACTTCATTGCCTGCCTACCTGGGCCATTAGGAGTGACAAAGAGAAACACTTTACTTTCCTAGTGAAAACTGAGGACAAATTCAGTGCAGGCAGGGGGAGGCAAACTAACAAATCTGTTATTTAAAGAACAACTTAATGCAAAGAGTAAACCTTTGGATACCCCTTCCCCCTCACATGAAACCCAAACCAACAACCTTTTATCTGCAGTTCTGAAGCTGTACTCTTTCTCCCCATATGTAAGTAAGCTGTCTTGTTCTATTGTGAATCCTGAAGGAATGAAATGAATGGTTATTAAACAAATATAGAAGGTATGGAGCTCGGCCCAAATCCAGACTGGGATTGGATACCTAGAGTCCAAACTAGGACATGTATGAGTTCCTCATAGTGCCTGCTGTACTAATGTCTAGCCCTGTAAGACAAGAAGTCCCTTAGCAACTACATTGCTGCCAATAAGATCTGCTAGGGATGCACACATATAAAAAGGTAGACATGCATAAAATTGGTAAAGTCCTAATGCTGCCAAACTGCTCAAAACTCACCCTATGCCTTAGCCACAAAATAATTTTTAAACCAGACATTGCCTCATTTGTCTCTCATGCAGTGCCCAGAGCACTATCAAGCATTGCACAATCAGGCATTTCACAAAACAGCCAGGGACAAGGGCTTAGGGGGCTGGATGGCATGTTTATCACAAATTTATTAAACTGTCAAGTAGTTGGGACATTTATGTAGGAGCTGAAAAACCTTTACGCCTTATGTCTTCACTGCCCAATTTTTAAAACAGGACCTGAAATCTGGATCTTCATATCACACTAAAGTGCCCCTTCCATTAGGCTCTTGGGGTGCATTGAGGCATTATATTTAGATTCAACTGACTATGGTTAGGTCAATCTAAATGCCCATTCATGCAGGCATTCAGAGTGAAGAAATCACCCAGAAAATAGCATGCCTGATCGAAGTTAATGTACCTCCAGAGATTAACTAATTTAGCTTGAGAGAAATCTTAATGTAATCTCCTGAACACTTTCATGCATTTGCTTCCCAGCCCAGAGTGTAGGAAACCCAATCACTTGGGACAGCCTCAGGGCTGTACTGTTAGCCCTCTGACTCCTACTGGGCTATTTTTAGCTTCAAGATTCCCTGCCTTCCCCCCCCCCACCAGGCAACCTGCACCACAGGTGTACCAGCCCCCAAATCCTGCCTGCCTTTTCCCCCACCCAGAGTTACTTATATTAGGTTCCTTCATGGTTCCCAGCAGCAGCAAACAGCTGTACATGCCACTCCTGATCTATGTTTAGGTAGCTTAAACTAGGCCACATGAACATAGACCAGGTATGTCAAACAGCTCTACAGGTATTCTGTAGGGCTGTGCGAAGCATCGGTCCCTGATTTGATTTGGCAGAGATTCAGCTCAATTCAGAGGCCAAATGTCTGAATCTGAATCGAATCAGAGGAACCTTTAAATTTCTCAGAATTGAATCAGAACCCTCCTAACTGATTTGGAGAGATTTGGAAAGAGTTGGAAATTCAGACACAGACACAGCTTTAAATGTTTTTCTACATATCTCTAGGTACCAGGCGGCTCATGAGTGCTGTGATGCTGAGGCACATGGATTGTCCCACAGAAGCATGGGAGGCTCCCCAGTGCACACAGCAGCAGACTTGGAAGTGGGCCAGAAGTGCCCCCATGGCTCAGTGACTGATGCCTCCTGGATCTGGTGGGGCATCTGGGGTCCCTGTACAGCCAATCACCAAGCTGGGGAGGCCCATGGGGGTCCCCAGCGTGCTCCCCAGCAAACCCAGAAGTGGGCCAGAAGGACTTCCAGTCCACTTCTGGGTTTGCCACTGACCACGTGGAGGGTCCCCTCGCACTCCTGTGGAATGCTCCATGCGCCCCAACATCACAGCGTTCACAAGCTGCGCCTGCTACCTCAAGGTATGTAGAAAAAACTTTTAAAGCTGTGTCGATGACCGAATCACTGATTCTCTGAATCAGCATCAAATCTTCAGATTCAGATTCGGCCAAAGCAAATCAGGGACAGTAATCTAAGTCAACAAACTGAATCACTGTCCCTGATTCAGGCTGAATCCGAATCAAATAGGGCCCACTTCACACACCCCTGGGATGTATCTCCTTTTGAAGCAACTCTACTTTGCTTTAATATATTATTGGGGCAGAGAGAGACTCTATATCCCAATGGTTAGGGTACCCAGGATGTGGGAAGTCACAGTGAAGTTTCTGCTCCAACAGATATTTAACTTTCTGAAAAGTGGAAGAGCTTCAACTGAAGCTGCCTGATGGACCACTCATCCTGACTCATATCATTGCTCCAAATCAAGTAACATGAAGATTTGAGTATGTTTCCTACCACCGAGATGAGTCTACTGTTGCTGTCCTTGCTTTTCTCCTCAGACCTGAAGAAGAATGTCTTGCATTCAAAAGTTTTGTTTTAATACTATCCCAGCTGTCCAAATGGTCCAATAAAAGATATCACCCAAAGAAATCCTTGACTCTCACATAATACCTGGACCATCATGGCTACAATTTCACTCTAATACTGCCTACCCAGTCAACTGTAATATAGGATGTGGTGGAAAGGTAGGTGTGTAACTCCTGAAAGACTTAAGAATTTCAACATCAGATAAGTGGTTCCTTATGGCTTTAAAAAATAGAACTGCTAATTAAAAAGTTGGGTTTAATAGTTTCATAGTTGGTACGGTCAGAAGGGACCTCAGCAGATCATCAAGTCCAACCCCCTGCCATGGCAGGAAAGAGTACTGGGGTCAAATGACCCTAGCAAGGTGGTCATCTAACCTCCTCTTAAAGACCCCCAGGGTAGGAGCCAGCACTACTTCGCTTGAAAGTTAGTTCCAGATCCTAGCCACCTGTGAGGGAGCGGGGCCTAGGAGCAGCCGTGAACTCCCTAACGCCCCCTACCGTCACTCAAGGCTGTACTCAGCACCCTCAAATTCTCGCTCACCACGATTTTGATCTTAAATGGTTAAAATGGGAGGCTGCCTTTTTTCCCCCTAGTGAACGGCATGTGTTCTTGCCCCTACTCCGAATGGGGTGCCTCAGTGCGCCCCTCCCTTAAGGGGTATGCGTACCTCCAAACCTCCCCTTTAGCATGCCCCAAGCCTCACAGCTGTTCTGTGGGACGTTGTGTGGTCCCTCGCCCCTCTGGTGCTCTCTCCTTCTCGGGCACCCTGGGCTCCTCGCCCACCTGGCGCCCCTGGGCCGGGCTCCTATCCACCAGCCCGCTCCCGGTGCCCCCGGGCCTGTCTCGCCAATATCCGGCTACTACCGGCGCCCTTGGGCCTGGCTCGACACCGCTGCCCTTCTCCGGGCCCCTACCGCACCCGCGCTCTCTGCGGCCGTTGCCCACCCTTTCTCGGCCCACGCCTGCGTTCCTCGCACGCACTCTGTCTCTCTGCCCCACTCTGGGGCTTTGCCCTCTCTGGGGCCACTACCATGCTCCACACATTGGGGCACAGGCGGCCGCCGCCGTGCCTGTCCCCTTGACCCTTCGCTGGGTCTGTCGCCCCCACTGGGCAAACACCGCCCTTATGGGCTAGGGTCCCTGACCCTGCACCCCGCACCTCTCCAGCGGAACACCACGCCTCGCCGGCATAAACACCATGCCTCTCTGGCACCAACAATAGTGCCCCACTGGCACCCTGCCCCTCCTGGGCACTGGGAAACCCCAAACTGCTGGGGAGCCCCTGTGAGGCCTCTTCACTCCCCTACAGCCTCACCCAGTCCTCCGGTTAACTGTAACCAAAACTCAAGCCACCCGGCTGTAACATAAATCACACAGAGTCTGCATGCTCCAAACAAACTCCAAGCCCCTCACCAAGGCTCTCAAGCCTACCTCCCTTTAGGGCGTTCTTGTCCCCAGCATCATCGCAGCCAGTCAGCGTGGTAAGGCTGCAACTCCTAACTCAGGCTGCTCAGCTCAGCTGCAGAGCTCCTGCTCCTACAGCAGTCAGAAGGGAACTGCTGGTCAGGCTCCAGCCTAAGCTCTTTATAAAGGCCCGGCCCTGCCCCCTTCTGGCCACCTGACCCACCTGGTCGCCCTGGCAACCAGCACCTGAGCTGCCCTGGTGATTGGCAGCTCTG
>NW_017728948.1:50189388-50194985 GCF_001723895.1 Crocodylus porosus
TAGAGGGGGAGGATCACCTCCTTGGATCTGCTTGAGATGAATCTGTGGATGCATGACAAGGTGCAGTTGGCCTTCCTGACTGTGTACCCACACTGCTGGCCCATGTTCATCTTGGCATCAATGATGACTCCAAGATCCTTTTTTGCCTCTGCACTGACAAGAAGGGAGTTCCCCAGCCTGTAGTGCTGGTTCTGGTTCTTCCTCCCCAGGTGCATTATCTTGCACTTGTCAGTGTTGAATCCCATCCTGTTCTCATCCACCCACCCCATAACCTGTCTAGGTCTGATTGCAGCCTGTTCCGCCCATCTAGCATGTCCACATCCGCCCACATCTTAGTGTCGCCAGCAAATTTAAACTGGGTGCTTTTTACCTCCTTGTCCAAGTCGCTGATGAAGATGTTGAACAGTGCGGGCCCAAGGACCGAGCCCTATGGAACCCCACTGCCCACGTCCTTCCAGGTCAAAAATGACCCATCCACCACCACTCTCTGGGTGCAGCCCTCCAGCCAGTTAGTGACCCATTTGACTGTGTAGGTGTCGACACCACAGTCTCCTAGTTTTTTAATGAGAATGGGATGAGAGATAAATACCATGCATAAATCATAAATAAATACCACGCATGAATCGTATATGAAACCTTTCCACTTAAGAAAAGAAATGTGTTATATGCAGATATCACATGGAATGGATAAGAGAAACATGGAGAAGACATATTACAGAGTCCATATGACAAGCATTCAATATAAATAAAAGGACTACCCAGCTTTCAAAAAGCAGTTATTACATCCTATTCCACTTTTTAGATATGGAAGTAGACTTAGGAATCCAAGTGTGATCCTATTCTATCTTGCTCATGTCCTGACAAAAAACATTAAATGCTCCTACTTTTATAGAAAGCCATCATCTTCACACTTTCACAAAGTCAAAAGAGAGCAGCGAGCAGGAAGAAGACCATCCACATATTACATTAATGGTTTTTTAAGGGATTTGAGCAAGGTAGAATAAGACCACACTGCTTATCATGTGGCTCCGGCCTCACTCCAGCCCAAAGCAAAAAGCACATATTTGCTCCAGCCCCAATCCATCTTCAGAGCTTGGTTGGAGCTACTGTTGCCAGCTGTTACCTGGCTGGGCTAGGGCCAGAGCAAATATATGCTGTGTCCTGCACTGGAGTGGGGCCAGAGCACTGCCAGAGCTGGAGAGAAAGCATTTGGGGTGGGGAGGAGAGGGAGGCAAAGGATACAGGGACAGAGATGCAGGGCAGGGTAAGTACCAGGCGATGCAAGCTTGTGGGGAGATGAAAGTTTGACAGGCAGCAGGGGGAGAAAGTGGGGGGGAGGGGCAGGCATCAGGGAGCAATGGGCAAAGGCCAAGGTAATTCATTCCCCAACCACCTCCCCTGCCACAATTTAAAGACAACCCACCAATAATTAGATTCTATACATGGAGAATTATTAATACATGTAAATAATCAAATTAATTATTGAGGGATCATCTTAAATGCAGAGTTGTCTTGGATTTGGGAAAATATGGTATGTAAACTGAAGTCACTGGCATGAGAAAATTTAGATCAGTGCTGTGGGCAGACTCCCTGCTTTTCTGTCATGGTAACTAGAATTATCTTACTGGGTCCTGTTGAGCAAAACTCCAGGGAACCTGTTTGGATTTTCCACTAAGTAGTTCTAGGAAACATTTCCTTTTTGTGAATCCAAGGAAATTGACTTAAGCAAGTATTTTTGATGCCCAAAACTAGTCCATTTCAAATAAAAAATACAGGAATATTTCCAAGGGTGTGTAGCAGGCCTGCACCCCACTCACCATACCACCAGCATTCAGGTGGCTGGTCTGCAGGAGTCCAGGCCAGCACTGCATGGCCAGAAGAGAGGTCACAGATTGGTTTGGTCCCTCAAAGCTTCTGGGATAAGAGGAACTCGACTGCTGCATCTGTGGGGAGAGAGAAGGAAGAAGCACTAGCTGTGCCTCCAGAAGTCTTTCCTGTGGCTGGTACTGACCCAGTGCAACAGCATGTAGATGGAGTGCCAGACAGTATGGCAGCTCGGACTGTGGCTGGGACTTTCCTGCAGCATCTGAGGTACCACTCATCGGCACTGAGAATATTGGAGACCCATCCTGAGGTAAGGAGCCCCAACAAGTCAGACAATGCTGCTGAAAACCAAATGCCTGGGAAAGGGAGCCTGGGCTCCAAGTGGAGGAGTAGCCACGGATGGACCAAGGGACTCAGACCTACGCCACCCGTGCAGGACTTTGTAAACAGGTACACCCAGGGCAGCCAGGGCAGGACAAAGGCATCCCAGGAGGCATCAGTGGGACCCACAAAGGGAAGAACCCACCTGAGAGCTCAGTGGCACAGCCCATCACATTTGAACAGTTCTGGATACTAGAATCCACAGCTAGCCAGTGTTAAGACCCTAAGGGTCACAGGAGTGTGAGGAAATACCCCATGGGACATTACAAGGCATGGCCAGGTACCAATAGACCCAGGGCCCCAGTGCTCTTGCAGATATAACTCCCAGTGAGGGAATCACACAATGGCCATATAAAGCACCCTGCACATGGGTGAGAGCTCCAAGGAGAGGCACCAGATGCAGTGAGCATCATCACCCTGCTCACTTGCGTCCCTGAAGGAATTTCAGTTTACATATTGTTAAGTTGCTAGTTTTTCAGTTGGATCTCAGTCCTGTTAATAGCCACAGAGGCAACTCTTCCAGGGGAAACAGATAGTGCCTACGACATGCCCAGATACTACCGAGACCAAACCAGATCACCTAAGTGGAAAGGGATGAGCTGTAGGGGAGGTAAGGAGCCCCACAAAAGAAGCACCTGCCAAGGCACCAAGGGTCATCGAGAAACACTGAACAACATCTGGTGAAACCTCAGGTAACATCAAGTCATGACAGGTAAGTATATGCTGCTGCAGCACGCTTAGGCAGACAGGGCATGCTAATGGCAGCACTGCGAGTGTAGGCCTGCCATAGGGTGCTGTTATATGTTACCTTAAATTTATCTTAAGGGCTCTTAAAACAGGAATGTCCACACATTAGGGTAGGAAAGCATGAGATAAGGGTTCTCTAAGCAGCTCTTCCAGTAAGGGTTACCTGGAACTGGTTTTAGCCAGCTCATGTCTCAGTAACATTAAACTGTTCCACAAGCCCAAGACCTGTTGGGAGTGGTCCTCTAGCATCCCAGGAGGCACCACTCACAGCCATTCCCAGATAGATGCTGTCTTCCTTCAGAGTGACAGCAGAAGCACTACCCGCTAAGGGTAAGAATCCCCCCTCCCTTCTACTACGATTCTGAGTTCCTCCTGCCCCCCACTCCTGATGCTCCTTCCTGTCCCCGTGAAATCCCCATCCTTTCCCCAACCCTCCCCAGCTCAGTCCTGCCCCCTATGTCCCTTGCTTACTTGCTCTACCAGCACTGTCCCAGGGGAGCAGGCAGGGAACGGGTACCTGCCTGTCACTACCACTGCCACCATGGCCAGGCCACTGCTGCTCTCCAGGTTGAGCCAGCCCAGAGTGGCAGCAGCAGGAATAGGCATGTTCATTTTTCGTGTCTGCTGCCCTGGGACAGCAACGGCAGCCACATACAAGCCAGGAGCTGCATCAGGGAAGTGGGTGACTGGTGACAAATCCTGGGAGATAGGGGTCACAATCAGGGGAGTGGGGGGGGAAGGCAGATTGGCAGGTGCAATCCAAGCCAAAGAGGGACAGGATAGGTCCAATCCCAGGTGACAGAGGGGTGGTGTGGGCTGGATCCCAGGTGGCAAGGGAATGGTGGGCCCAATCCAGGTGGGGAGACAGCAGTGCCAAACTTGGGCCAGGCAGTAGGGATGGCAGATCTGATTCAGGCTCGTGCAGGGCAGTGGGCCCAATCCCAGTCTGGCGGGAGAGGGAAGGGTGGTAGGGCTATGTAAAAAACCATCATTTCATTTCAATGTCCATTTCTCTGTTTCAAAGGGATAGTGTTTTGTTTTGTTGTTTCATTTCATTGCGAAGCATTGTTCTGTTTCGTTGAAACTGTTTCACTGTTTCAACACATTTTGCCCATAGGCTATAATAGGGAATCATGAAAAAGCCTAAAATGTTGTCATTTCGTGCCCGATTCAGATGAAAATTGTAGGGATTGTAGCCTCTTATGAGGGCATGAAACCTGACAAGTTTCAAGGAGATAAGTGCAGATGTTTCTGGGAATCTACACCTCAAATTGTTTAAAGGAAAACTCCAGACACTTGCCAGCAGCAACAGCTGCCTCCTCATCTGGCATGCAGATCCAGGGGCTCACACCCCCCAGGAGGGCTTCTGGGCTGTGCTGGACTCCTCCTGGAGTCGTGGGCCCCTGGATCTGTGCAGTGGATGACAGGACCCTGCTCTGCCACCTAGGACATGTGCTGGCCTCAGCCCATGCTTAGGGCCAGGCAAAATTGATGCTGCTGCCAGTTTCAGCTGATAGAGGCATCCTCCTGTCATCCAGCATGCATATCCAGGGGCCCACAGCTCCATGGAGAGGTGGGGAGAGCCAGGGCTGCGCTCTGCCCCATGCCACCGTGCTGAGCTCCATTGGGTTGCAGAGCTGCTTAGAGTGCAGTGACAGGAGGTGGGGGGAGCCAGGGCTCCATGGGGCTGCGGAGCAACTCAGAGCATAGCCCAGTGATGGGAGGCAGGGAGAGCCAGGGCTGTGCTCAGCCTCCCACTGCCAGGCCGCTGGGCTGAGCTCTATGGGGCTGTGGAGCGATTTGGAGCTCAGCCCGGCAGTGGGAGGCGGGAAGAGCCAGGGCTGCGCTTCCCGCTGGGCTGAGCTCCATGAGACTGCTTGGAGAGCAGCCCTCATTTTCTCCTGCCTCCCACCACCAGGCTACTTCAAAACTCGAAATGTTTTGAAACTTTTAAAACATTTTGAGTGCCCTCATTTCATTTCAAAGCCGTTTTGAAGCTTTTTGTTTCATTTCAATTTTGCTGTTTCGAGCTCAAAATCCATGAAAACTGTTTCAAAATGAAACACTGGGCAAAATTTTGCACAGCCCTAGAGGGCAGGGACCAAATCTAGGCAGGTGAGAGCTGACAGGCCCGATATGGGCTTCTCTGGTCCTGATCTGGGCCACCTACACTCACCCAGACAGGTAGCAAGCAGGGCAGGCATAAAACCATCTTGGGTCCTAGCCATGCCCCTGCTTCCTGGCTGTCCAAGGGCAGGTCAGAGCAGTGCATGTTAGAGTAGGAATTAACCCTTAAAGTATATGCTAGCTTTAACACTGACTAACATTCCTTAAAGTTACCACATGCTAATAGTATGGTATAACTACACCCTAAAAGTATCTAGGGGTAAGCGCATCCTGATTCCAAGGAGAACTAGCTGATAACTGATATTAAAAAATTATTCCTGATTGTGAGTAAATAAGAAATCTTGATTTTTTGTATCATCCTATACCTGCAGGATATGAAAAGTCTGAATGCTGTATTTCATAAATTTCATAGACATTAGGGCTGGAAGGGACCTCGGGAGATCATTGAGTCCAGGCCCCTGCCCAAAGGGCAGGAAGTCAGCTGGGGTCATAGGATCCCAGCAAGATAAGCATCCAAT
>NW_017728948.1:50194996-50206454 GCF_001723895.1 Crocodylus porosus
GGGGGTGTCTGGGGGGCTTCGGGGGAGTGGGGGCACAGCGGGCTTCACCTGCACGTCTCTCACTGCTCCAGAGCCTACCTGAGTGTGAGGTAGATGCTTAGAACCTCTGAGAGTGTAACTTAGGCCAGGGCTGTTTAAATCCTAGATAGCATAGGCTACACCAGAAGGGGCTGCAGATATCCCCATCCTTACTGCACTGAACTGCACCAGTGGAGGCCACAGACACCCTCTCTGCACCATGTCGCATAGGTGCCCCAGCACCTGGTTATGGCCCCCCCGCACTACACTGCATGAGTACCCTGGGCTAGCAGCTCTTCCAGTACTGCAGACTGTGCTGCATTACACTGCCTCTGGGGCAAGACCAGGAAGTGGAAGCTTGAGGAGAGGGAGAACCCAGCTGCTTCTGCAGCCAGAGCGATGAGGGGAGCAATGGCTGGGTGGGAGCATGGAGGCTGTCAATATCTATCAAATTGGCAAAATGCTAGATCTGAAAGCTAAAATGTGACATAACATCTGACATTATGATACCTTTTTTCATGCTTACAAAAGCATCCAGTCCATTCCCTGCCAAAACTGAGTCGAGTCCACGCTGAGTGTTCAGTTACCATTTGCTCTTCTCGTTTTGCATGCATCCTCCTCTCATTTATGTAGAAGCATAGTTGGACTTTAAGTGCCTTGATTTGTGTATGCTACATGAACAGGATTTAAAAAGGGAAGCTATTAAATTGGCAATAGCTGCAAGACTAGGCCCACAATATATACTTCATCGGGAGTGTCCAAAACCGCAGTTCCAAGCTTAATGCTGCAGAGACTATCAATTGTTGTCCCCAACTGTTTGACCATGCTTTAGGGTATGTATGAATGGTCAACAAATAAAAAAAAAGTAGTGATCTCGAACTATAAACAGAAACATCTAACTTAAAATGTTAGGAAAGGTGTTCTACAGTGAGATCAATTTGATAACGGAGTAATCTGTCAGTGGATCTGGCAGCATCTCAAGAGGAGCTAAATAAATGACAAAGGACCCAAACCTATATTATCTGTATACTGAAGTCACAGGGCAGCAGAATTAAGCCTCATCACTATTACTAATATAAATTGCATGGGCTAGAGGCTAGCTTTGCAAAGTTATTTAGATGGCCAAAGATGCAGACAGGCATCCAGTGGAATTTACAAACACACCTCAAAAGATCTGGTGCCACAATTTTAATGGAAAGCAAGGGGAATGTGGCACTTAACCTGGCTAAGTGCCTTTGTAAAGGTCACTAAACCTCTTTCTAAATATTTAGTTGCCTAATTACCTTCGTAACAGACAAAATTCTTTTATGATGACACATTTTAATATATGCAAAACTTATGGTGGTATCTTAAATAGAAAAGCTATGTGAATTAGATGGCATGCCTGTTTCCAGAAAGGAGCAGATCTATCTCTTGTCTATAAAGAGCATAGCACATTTTGAATGCGATGATCAGCAGCTATACTAGTAGCATACGCAACACTGAAATACCCTTTTTGTCCTTCCTGTTCTTAGTTTTCTATAATTTACAGATAGTAGGAAGTTCTTAATTGAAATGTTTAAAATATTCTGACCAAAATGTTCTTGGAGAGAGAAACATTTTCCAGGGCTCTGAAATATCTAGTTTCATTATAAAACTGTCACTCTCAAAAAATTGCCATTTTAGAGTGATTTGCAACATCCCATTAAAGTGCCATGGCCTATTTATTTCAGCATGAAATAAAATATTAACACTCAAGGTCATTAATGTACCTTTTGCAATTGGTTAAAATTTGGTCATGTGCTCAGCCTTGGCTTTCACTGTAACAGTGATCACAATCAAAACATGCAGACAACTGTGATATTGTGCACATATGAACATGTCTCATTTTGAGGTTCATGCAGCAGAACTATGGCACCACAGATTTTAAAAATAGCCGAAGATAAGAAATACAGCGTAATAGTTGAAGCCACCTTATGCCAATGTACTGTTATATAATTTAAAAATGGATAGTTTTTATTAGAAGGTGTGTTGGTACCAACTTCTCATGTCATTTATTTTAAACCTGTTTTCCGTTGCTTTTAATTTGCCAGACTACATCTAGCAAGGCTGAGGTTTTATGTGCTTAGTTTATGATTGATTTCTTTAAACTTAAGCCAAAGAAAGTTTCACAGTTTGAGAATTAATTTATGGAGCAGTGGATTTAGTAACCTTAAGCAAGTTCTTAGACCTTTTCTGGGAGATCTGTAGCACCCTGATCATCTGGCACAGGAACTTTCCATGTGGCATGAAGCTATTGCTTGAGAATGCCATTTATCTTTTCTGGCTGTCCTTATGAAATGCACCCAAGATTTGGCTGAATTACAGCCACAGAAAAAATTTCATGCACCACTGAGCATTCTGCATCCCTCTGCAGGAGCAGCATAGACCAGAATCTCAGATCTATGCTGCGTGTTACAGGTTACATTTAGACCACAATAGACCTGTGGAATATTTAGCAGTGTTAAAGTTAGAAAGTGCTGTGAAAAGGCTCACGTTAAGGGTTAATACGGTTTCTTGTCTGCACAGATCTGACTGGCTGGCAGCTCCAGTGTGACTTTGGGTGACCAGGCTCCACTTTTCAGCAACGCACACTGCCCAAGCATGCAGTGCTCTATCCCCATTCTCCCCTCCCCACATACAAACACACGTGGGGTTTTTTGAACCCTGGATATTCAGGAGTAAAAAAAATGTGGGGAAAAAACCAAGAACAGCACATGCATGGGCAGTGTGACCTTGCAGCACAGAGAACACCGGACTGTGCAGCATGTAGTGCCGCAGACGTGTTTGCGGCACCGTATATTGCATGGCTGGACTTGTCTGGATGTACCCTGAGAGGGCAATTAGTACTAGTTAATGAGTTTTAATATGTGGTTTTCATCCCATGACATGCCAGAGATCCACTGCTTCCAAGCAGACTTGGTTAATCAAGTCTACTCTTCATATGAGGCGATGTGAACCTCACTGCACTGCATGCAGTTGTATAAGCAGTGAAATGAACATCAGCATGCAGAAAATGGTGGCCGTGCTGTTTTGAACTAAAGCACCTCCAACGTGTTTTAGTTCAGAAGCACACCCCACCATTTTCTGTGCGCTGACACACATTTCGCCACTTATACAACTGCACGCACCACAGCACCAGGAACTTTTCAAGGCACCAGCTGCTGTGGCACATGCATGTGAACAAATGTCGTCATGTCTTAAGTGCCCTTAGTATGGTCTAAGTGTAACATGTAACTTCATCCTCAGGTGCACACAAAATAGATTCTCTTCTGACCCTACTCCAGCCTCATGCCCCCTTTCAAGTAAGAACATTATATAGTTCTCCTGAATATGTAAACTCAGTGGATAAATATTCTGATACTGTTGAGGTTGTAGCTAGAATTGCAGAGTGAGGAGTTTGTCAGGGCACAGGCAAAGAAAAAACTTGCCCTAGGAGACAATAAAGTTAGCTTTCATATGCAGTTACTACAAAACAACGGATGAGTGTTAAAGTCCCATCCTCATTTACCTCCCAGCAACATGGTCCTGTGCCCATGTCCTCAGTGATGATGATATATGAAACTAGTTTCTAACTGTTCTTTTCTTTGTAAATTAAAGGCTTATTTACTGTATAGTCCTATTGGGTGTCATAACTGGTAAGAGAACATAAAGATGGATATAGGTTGAAATCTTAAAGCCACATTCAACTCAGTCCAGTATCAGTGTTTTAACAGAGTTTTGTTTGTTTGTTTTGGGAATTTTTCAAATTTTATTTTGTTGTGGTTTTTTTTTTTTTTTTTTAAACAGAAGAATTTATCTTTTCATCCGTTAGAAAAAAGAAATAGTGTAAAACAAAGGATATTTTGGATCCAAGCATGTTACAGGTACATTAGACAAAGTACAGACTTTTGGAAAAGTACTAAAATTAGAGGTTTTAGGAAAATGTTAGCACCATTCATTCTAGGAAAGGTTACCATTCTATAATATACTGTCCTTTTTTCCTAACCCATCACAGTTTATTGCCTGGATTAATGTAAAATGATTGAACCTAGCCTCATTCAGTGTATAGCTTGTCATTCAATGTACAGCTTATCAGTGCAGCGTTGGGCTTTTCTCTTAAATAACGCAATACTTTAGTTTATATATCAATTTCTAAACTAACATTCTTACTGTATCCTTTTCCCTGTTTATCAGATATATAGGAATTCATAGTATAACTATGATAGAGTGAAGCATAACTATGATAGAGTGATCATACTAAAGCCAGAGCTTGCTGCCCAATTGGGGTAATGACTTACGATTATTAGCAACTAATAAGTGTCCCTCTGCACCAAAATATTGCGAGTCAATTTTTAAAGGAAGCTATAATTGTTAAAATGATCTGAAGATGATCAAGTGGTTCATTAATGAGCTTACAAATAATTCTCATTCTAGATACTGAATAGTTCTAAAAGAGTATTCCTATAGATAAATATATATGCCTATTAGAGGATGAACAAGTGATATTTTTTATAAAACAAACTTCTATACAGCTTACAATGCAGCATAAATTTCCGAATTTGCAAATTAGGATGTAGTTCCCTAGTGTCCTATTCCTTTTTGCCACCAAAGCACCTGTAAAAATGTTACCAAATCAATTGATAGCATTTGACACATTCTGTGCTCTGGTGCCAATCACATACTAAAAAGCAAGGCAGTGGCGACTGATGTTTATATAGCACTGATGTCTATATAGCATGGTACAGAGTCCCATCTTTGCCACAAGCTGCCACATATACAGATTCTTAGATTTGGAGGCATAGGTGGGAATGGGCTGCACTCTCAGGTGTTCAGTGTTACAGCCATGGGTAGGTGGAATCTCTGCAGTTACCACCCACCCTGCATTTAATCCAACTTCTCTTCAGAACTATTTCTTTTGCTTGTATTTAATATTGAGTTTTTTCAAAGCCAGCAGTCAAAGGGGAGTTTTGGCTCAGGTAGGACATTTTGTCAGGAGCTCATACAGCACTAATAAATTTGTCCTGTTCACAAATCTATAAGCTCAGCAGCAACAAAAGGAAAAGGCATTTAGTTACAGTCAGAACACATCATGGAAGGTTTTGCACTTGTATCCAAGTAACAAGCCAAATCAAAATATACACATAATAAAAATATTACTTATTAAGCACAATAAGGATATGGACTTGGCTAAAACATTCCCTCCAAAGACCTTCAGGTATTTTGCAAATGGGAATTAAGCTTCAATGCATCATTTAGGTAGGTAGGTCATCAGAGCAATCCTTATAGCTAAAGCAGGGCTATCCAACTTATTAGTGGCCAGGGACTACATACTGCAGGTGCCATATGCATCCTCCCTTCACCTCCCTGGCTGCAAGCTCTTCCAATACTGTGTGCGCTCATGGCTCCACTTCAATCACTGTGTTGTGCAGGCAAGCAGGTTCCCCCTAACACTGGGTTATGACACCCTACCCAGCCTCACCTCCTGGAAGACCTGGATGAAAGTGGATTTCTAAAAAGTTTGTCTAAATATTTGGGTGCTATATTGTCAATGGGTTCTCTTCTTAAGCACTTCATGCTTATTTTTGGGTGACAGGAAACAGAAATTTATTAGATTCCTTCATTAGATTCCTAATGAGGCTAAATTTAAAAAGCAACCAAAATCACACAAGCGTGTATTTGTCCTCCAGAAATCACAAGTACAAAAACAACTGTATCAGTAATTTCAGTAAAGACTGGGCAACATTGTAATGAACTAACTGTACAAAAGATACATTTATTAGAAGACATTTTGCCTCACTAGTAAATTTTCCCTCCTACTGCCTAATCCACATAAGATTCTGATTAAATAAATGAGCATAATATGATCTCATTGTAGCCTGGTTTTATTAAATAAAAAACTGCTAATGGTATTTTTTTTAAAAAATATGTAAAACGGCAAAATATACAAATGGATTTGGATTTGTTCAGTCTTAAGGTCTTCCTTCCTTTTCTTTTTCATGTCCTTGTGGTATGGTACTTAGCAAAATTCACAGATTTGTTGGAATCTTCTATGGCCTCAAACTTTTGACCTACAGGATGTCAACCATGAACCTTAGTACCTGCACCTCCCCAGCCCCTCGTCTTAAGATTAAGATGAATAAAGAAGATAAGTTAGCAGTTCTGGGGGCACTTGAGCAAGGTGGAATAGAATCATAGTTAGATGCCCAATAGATGGAATCAGATCTTGACATATACATCACCAGAAAGCATTGCCTTAGTCTAAGCGAAATCACAAAACTACTGCTTGTTTTAATACAGCCTTTCCAGATCGTCAACCACTGCAGAATGGACTGAAAGAAAATTTATGGAGCTCAAACTGCAAGTACAGCAGCAGTCAGATTTACAGGATAGTTTTGTGTAACCTTACTTAACACTGCCCACCTACTACTGTTAACTTTTATGAACAACTAAAAAACAACAAGAAAACTCCTGTATCAGAATAAACACTGGGATTGCTGATTTACTACCAGTTCTTTTAGTAATCCTAATTAGCTTGGAGACAAAAGCAAAAATGATGCTAACTGGTCAATTAGTACCATAAGTCCAGCTTGAAGAGAGAAAAAAAATACCTATTTATCAAATAAGATGCAAAGAAGAGAAATTTATGGCAGCTGTCTCTGATGTGTGGTTGAGCAGGGGTTGGCAACATACAGCCTGCAGGCTGGGTCTGGCCCACAGCCCCTGAATCTGGCCTTGCAGAGCTCAAGAGCTTTGCCTATGCCCATGCCTACACCAGGGCTAAGCAGTGAAGACATGCACCTGGGCCAGACAACTTCCAGCTGTACCTTACACAGGCAAATCTGCCATAAAACCATAAAATATAGTGCCCAGGTAAGGCATAGTGACAATGCCCTGCTGCTGCCAGGGTTATTAAAATACACCTGAGAGATCCACACCTACTACATGAGACATTTACTGTATGATAAACTAGTTAGATGTGCAGTATATGTCTTGGCATCTGCACATGCACCCCTATTAGGCTGCAGTAAACTAATTTACTCCTCAGCAGGATAATACTTGTATTTACAGAGTAAATAGTGCAGAATAAGTACAAGTACTATCCTGTTGTGGAGTAAAAAACTCATGTGTAGATTCTGGAGGGGCTGGCTGGGCCACAATGGTGCTAGCCCCACACTGAAACTTCCTCATGATCCAGTCAGCCCCTCTGCAGCATGTTGAGCTGGAGGAACAGCCTGAGGACTAGGAGGCTGACCCCCACGAACTCCAGCCAGCTGGAGCTACTCTACTCTGGCTCCATGTGCTGTGCATGAATAACCTGCAGAGCTTTTTGCTCTGTGGTTAATTGCTCCTGGGAGCATGTTCAAATGGCACACCCAGAAGCAATTAACTCCAGAGCAATACCTCTGCTGTTTTTCTCATGTGCCATAAGTGTATGTGTAGATGTGCCATGTGTAGATGTAGATGTGTAGGTGTGTACCAGTCTGACCATGGAGTAAAATTCCTGACTCATCCCACATGTAGTGATTAGTCTGACCCTGAGCAGAGGGGCAAGACCCCTTAGCAGAGAATTACTGGGTTTTAGCCCCAACAGAAGCATTGACACACCCCATTCAAAATCCCCAGCCTTGGTTTCAGCGAACACCCAAGCTTCTGTTATTCTGCCTCTTTCTCCCATTACTCTCCCACATAGCCCCAAAACCTGGGCAATACTCAGTACTGGAATTAGTCATTTAAAAGTGGAAAAACAAGGACTTGCTGACACCCATGGGTACAAATATAGCCATAAGCCTCTGTGCATATTACTATACTTAGAGATGTTAATGCATTCCTAACTTCAGGAGGACAGAAGATACTACAGGAAAACTATGAGTCAAAGCAATATAAAAATCTTTACTAGAACAGATCAGGGTCAAATAAAATGGACTTAACTTCTCCTTCATGCCAGGGTAGTTATAGCTTCTGTGATAGTAGACATAAACAAAAGGAGATAATAATCAGGACCAGAAGGAACCTTCTAATCCAGAGTTCAGTCCCTTATTGCCACAGCTAGCTGTGTTATACAAGCTTTTAAATAAATTTATGAAGCTCCACTTTAAACTACTTCTCCTACTGGAAGTCTGTTCCAGACTAGAAATGTGTTCAGGGCAGTTTATGCCCATTTGCTCTTGTGCCAACATTGCCTTTTAGCTTTACAAGGCATTCTCTCCCCTCCTGGTATTTACAAGGCATGTCTACACAGGATGCTACATCACCATGTTAAGTGGGGACTTAATTAAGCACCTAATTAAATAAGATCACACAATGGGCTGTACCCTTATACTGTCCACTCATGTAAAAGGAGGCATTTCTTGGCCCTGAGACAATTAGCTGCTAAACCAGGGTCTCTCTCTCACTATCCAATTTACCAGGCAATTAGATGAAGTTGGGTTAACTACCACACACACTCAATTAACACTGAAATGAACAACACAGTTTATTAATAACAAGAGCAATTAACAACATTTAACAAGTAATATTAACCACAACTAAATCAACAAACATTCATCAATTAACTATAAGAGGGAGGAAGAAGTGGAATATATTACAGAGGGGCAAGAGTAATTTTATTTATCTCTGCAGCCATCTGATTGGTCACCAGCCATCCGTCCTTCAGTACAGGTCAGCGGTGGCTTACCTCCCATCTTGCTGTCTTTCTAACAGGGGTGCTCAACTAATAAAAGGACAGAAGAAAGAGGAGGGATTGAAGCGATTCTTACTAATAAAGCAAAGAGACGCTCTGTGTCAAAAGACACGTACATCCAGGGAGGAAGTCTGGGGAGCCAACTCTATTTACTTTGGTGTAGAAGCAGATCTAGAGGGGATCAAGGAGACCTTTGAGCCTCTGGAGTACACACAGCACAGCCTCCATGGAGTGCCTATCCTCTCCTTCAGTCTGTCTCTCCCTATGCTTTCACACCTCGGTCAATCTCCAACATGGACCTCAATTAATCTCACTCCCTTGACCACACTACACACGTGCCCTCAAAACACACAGACCCAAAACTTCACAGCCACACATCCACCCTCAGACATGCACCCTTAGTCCCAGACACACACCGAGCTCTGCCCACATGCACCCTTTATAGGCTATGTGTAAGAGTTGCCTAGGTGGCTCTGCACTCAGCCCCAAAATCTTCACATGACACCTCTTTCAGGGGTCTTATATCATTTTTCATGAGGCAAGGTCACTCACAATTCACTTGGTGACCCATGTTCCATTTGTGCTGTGGTATCACAGTGTCCTCATCCTTATTGTCACGGCATGGGGCCCTAGGAGCGGCTGTGATCTCTCCAATGCTCCCTACCGTGCCAAGTTGGCAATCAAGCACCCTTGTTCTCGGCCGCCATGTCTTTGATGGTATCTGTTTTATAAGGGAGACTGCCTTTTGTCCCCTTGGACACGGTGCTCTTATTTATCCTGGCCCCTGTTCTGTATAGATTGATTTGGTGCACCCAGCCTTATGGGCTATGCGTGGCTCCTACCACCCCTTATACCATGCCCCAAGCCTCTCAGATGTACCGGACATTGTTGAGTCAGTTAGTTGCGGACACTCTCCGGGCTGGTCTTCTACTTGTGGCCCTCACCGGGGCCCTTCTCCGCACCCTCACCCACACTGGGGCTTCTCTCTGTACTCTCACCCTCTCTAGGGCTTAACACAATACTCTCGCCCTCTCTGGGGCTTTACGCAAGCACCCTCTGGGCTTCTTGCCGGTGCCCATGCTCCCCATGGACGCTCCCAGGACTCTATAGGCCGAGCCCACACCGGGCCCTTCTCGCTCGGGCCTGCCCTTCCTGGGGCTTCTCTCTCATGCGCCCTCCCTTGGGCTCCCTGGCTTCCCCGCAGCTGCTGTCCACACTGGGGTCTTGCCTCAGCGATTCCCTGCCCGCACTGGGGCCTTGCTTTGCAATTCGGCTCAGGTGGCTGTAGCTGTGCCTGGCCCCGAATCCCTCCTTGGGCTCTAACAAAAGCCCCCTCCAGGGTTTCTCATCTGTACCCCCTTTGGGGTTTCTCACCCTTGGGGCTCAGGTGGCCGTAGCCGTGCCTGGCCCCGAATCCCCTCTCTGGAATTTACAATTCCTGTACGGCTCAGGCAGCCTCGGCCTTACCTGGCCCTCAGTCCAATGAACCCCCTTCTCAGGGTTGGGGTCAGTGCACCCCCTGACTACTGTGCTCTCTCTGGCACCAGGAACCCCCACACTGCTGGGGTGCCCCTATGAGGCCTCCTCCACCCCCTTATAGCCTCACCCGGTCCTCTGGTGTTAAACTCAAAGCAATAACATAAGCCAATCAGCTACAACTCCTAAGCCTCCTGGCTAAAACACCAACCCTGAGCCCTCTGGCTAATCATCATTCAAATCCCTACCAGGGCTTCTTCCACCCCGTATCCTTGACCAGAAGCTGCTCAGGCCATCAGGCTTCTCTGCTCTGCCTACTCCCAGCAGTGCTCCCCCTTCCTCAGCTGCCAGAGGGGAACTGACTCCCTGGCCTCAGCCTGGACTACACTTATATAGTTCAGGCCCCCCCCTTCTGGTCAGCTGGCCAACTGCAGTTGCCCCAGCAATCGGCACCTGTATCTCTTCATAGGAGCAGGGCACCAAAGTGCCCCTGTGACCCTTATATGTAGATCCAGACCCTAATTCTGGCCACAACAACTATAGCAACAAACTATGATGACACAGCATCAGCAGGCATAAACCATGATGCCACAGCTACATCACCATAGCAATGCACTCCCTCACTATAGTGCGTTGCTATGGTGACAGAGGCCAAAAATAAGCAATCGCCACTTCCACGGTGCAGTATGGGCTGTTACTGTGCCATCATTTAGTATTTCCAAAAGGAAGTATTAAATGACAGTGTAGTAACAACAACACCATAGGGGCACATGTAGACATGCCCACTGAGAGCAATCATATTCTACCTCAGCTTTTGTTTGCCAGGCTAAACAAGAAAAACATGTTTGGTTATGTCTTGCTACATTGGGTGCCTATTCCCCAATCATCCTGCTAGTTCTCATCTGTGCCAGTCTGACTTCAATTGCCCTTTCTTGCACATGGGTCAACAGAGCCTTACATAATTTTCCAGATGTGGTCAACACCGTGTAGATGAAGTCTTACCATGGTTGTGTACTGTAGTATTAACACTTCCCTCCCCCTACTGGAAGTGGTAGTGATACATGCTTAGATATCATTGAACTTGATTGAGCCACCACTTCTTTCAAAAGAAAACAAAAATCTTATCCATAGCTTTCATAGACATTAGGGCTGGAAGGGACCTAGGGAGATCATCGAGTCCAGCCCCCTGCCCAGAGGGCAGGAAGTCAGCTGGGGTCATAGGATCCCAGCAAGATAAGCATCCAATTTACTCTTGAAGGTGTTCAATGTAGGTGCTTGAACCAC
>NW_017728948.1:50206724-50210561 GCF_001723895.1 Crocodylus porosus
TCACCAAGGCCGAGTACAAGGGGAAAATGACGTCCCGGGATTTGCTCGAGAAGCATCTATGGATGCACGCCAGCATTTTGGTCGCTTTAGTAAGAGTCTATTATGTTAAGTACAAAGGTGAGATCTCAGGATTATCTAGGTTAATCAGGATATGTCTTTTCAGCAAGATGATGCAATTCTGCTAAAAGAAATCCAGTGTCTGAACATCACTTAGTACAGTAGAGTGCTGATGGGTAACCTAGCAGGTCATCAGAGAAAAGGGGATGTGTTTGTTATTCTAGTCCATAGGCTAAAGTAGTGACAATAGGGTTTTGAATTTATGCAGCAGCCCCATACATTACCCTTGCTTTTGCAAGGTAGAGGTTGGCATTACTGGCACATACCGTACATTGCTTTCCCCTTAAATGTGCTGTTGCCCACTAGCATAGGAAGCATATATTGGGTGCATCTACATACAAAATTAATGTGATGCAATAAACTCCAGAGCAGTTTAAGCCAGAATCAACTGCTCCTGGGTGTAGCATCTACACATGTGCCCAGGACCACAGCAATTTGAGTCGGGGTGGAGCAGCCCCAGGCTGGCAGACAGTACAGAGGGTTAGCCCCAGCTCCGAGTGGTGGCATCAAGCAATGGAGGGGATCCCAGCAGAAGCACTGGCATGCCCCAGAGAGGCTAGCAATTTGTGTCCAGCAGTCACTGTCTACACATGCATTTAAACCTACTTAATGACTCCGCCATAAGATACTACTGCTGCTGAAAGTACTATCTTACAGTAAAGTTAATTTACTGCACCCTAATACTGGTGCATGCATAGACTGTGACGGTTTACTATGGAACTAATTAGTCTACTCTGCAATAAAGCTGTCATGTAGATGCACCCATTACATTTTGGTCATGCAACTTCATTTGAAGTAATGGGCGTACAAGCAGCAAGTGTACATACTTGTGTATACTCTAAAATACCTTATGGCAAGTAAAATGACTTTCAAATTCCTGATTTAAATAGGCTACAATCTTCTAAAGACCGGTTTGCAATTGATAGTGCTGGCTCAGCATCAATTAACATACTGGAGTTATGTAGTGGGTGTCATAAACCTTTTTGTCTTCATAGCTGTTAAAGCAATTACTTACTAGGACTGAAGCTAAGATTAACCTAGCTAAATTAGGCAAACAGTCATATATTTAACTTCCACTCACTAGCAATAATTGCCAGTTAAATTAAAATGTGTTCACATTCTAAAGGATAAAGGGAAAATATCCTTACTGGACATATTCAAATACTTACCAACCCAGATAGAAAATGGGAGTAATTATGAAATGTTAATGTTTAAAATATTCAAAGAGAATAACACTTATTAAAAAAATCTTGATGTCATACAGCTAAAAACAACAAAGATGCATGAAAATAGTTTTAAAAAGTGAACAAAATATGCTAGTTCCTTAAATACTAAAATAACACCTCCAAAAAGAAAGAAAATGGCAGAATTCATTTTAAAAATAATCAGCATTTATACTTTAGAGTGATTCTTCTATTTGATTCAAATTCTAAAGTGGAAGATGGTGACAGACAATGAGAGACTCAATTTTTTTTCTCCCTGATGTAAGTATACACTGCAGAATCAGTTCCAAAGGAAAGAAATTGGCTTTAGTGAATAAAACATTCTTGACATGTATTTTGAAAGAGTTTAGCATTTCCAAGGGAAGTAATTAGCCCATTGAAAGCCTTATTGAAAAAGAAAACACTCGTTTTCTTATTAATTTCACTGAGCTACAGGCCTAATCAAAGATCTGTGACCAGAAGTTATGCATAGCAGCACCTACCTTAGGGTTTTGACTTGCATTCCACGTGGCAGGAACCTCAATGTTAGGTACCTAGATTCTCACTACAGGGCATAGGGAAAACACAAGCACCTCACAATGGGATCCAAAAGTGCCAATACAATGCAAAAGAAACCACAGGAATAAGTTATATTCAGTATGCAGCTCCCTAGAGCTAAACAATAGGACACGTTAAAGACAGTGATGAATCTCACAACTTACCGCTCAGACTCTTTACACAAGACTGGGGTGGGGGGGAGGAGGAACTGTCTCAGATGTCAGTTTTGGGAGATGGGCCAGCAGGATGGGGTTGTCAGGGGTGGTTGCCAGTATGTGAAACCCTCCAGGAGCATCCTCAGCCATGGGAGCAGCAATCTTTCCCCTGGGGTCAGGAGGGGACAGACAGTGGAAAAAACAGGACATGCCTCTTTTCTTTTCCTGTCTTTCTTTTTTCCTTTTTTTTTTGGTATCTTTTTGTTGATAGTACATCTCACTACTGATGGGATTTCCTGAATTCCTCTGGTAGGAAATGGCATAGGTTATATGTTCGGAGGAAAAAAATATGCATTAGAATTGGTATATATATAACCACAATACTTCACTTTTACACCCAAAAAAATGTTGTGATGTGTGCATGTATATAGGTTATATGTTTTGGTTATATATAACCAAAATATGTGTGTGTGTGTGTGTGTGTGTGTGTGTGTGTAGCTATATAGATATAGATATAGACATTTATACAAATATATAAAATTATAAACACACAACCCACCCCCAAAATGTGTCCCAGTATCAAAAGTTTGGGGAACACTGCTCTAACTACTAAGTAAACCATTATATAGGTCTAAAAAGGTGGCCCCACTTCTTTCTACAGCTATGTTTCCAAGTGGTTGCCATCCCTGCTTTGTGGGCATATTTCTCAGCATATTTTAGGTGTACTCTGACAAAACTAACAATCGAGTGCCTTGGGGAACATAGGTAGAGATATGTCTTATGTCTGGACCCTGGCTCAGCACTTACCTCAGACCTGGAGAGCCTGAAGCAATTTTGTGTGTGCTCAGAGAGCTTTAACATTTAAAAATGGAGGTACTTGATGCTGATGGTTCCCTCACTTGATGCTGCACATGCATTCCTGAAAAACAGCACATAACTCAAATTCTCATAAAGGGAACCCACTTTACAATGTAACAAATAGGGATACGTTCCAAGACCTCGACTGTACTGACCCCAGATCCATTTCTACCACTTTTAGAAGACAATTTTGGTACTCACCAACAGCAGACAGTACACACAAGCACAGGGCACTATCGTAATGGGGATGGCATCCACAGAAAGGCATAATACAGACAATGAGCAAGGAGCACAGATCCACATAGGAGACTATATTTTGGTGCACATCACTCTCACAATCTTGCACTGCACAAAGCAGCTGACTGTGGGCTTCTACCACACAGATCACATAAGAGTGAATTTACCTCAAATATGACCCTTTTCTAGCAAAAATTCGTTATTGCATAAGAACTAATTTGCACATACACCCACATAAAGCAAAGGAAACCTGTATTTATGGACCTTAGTCAATGAATAAATGGGACCTTTCAGAACAAGAGTACTAAATTCTGGCATCTAGACTCCAATTATGTCCTGCCTTAGGTACCTAAAACCTATCATATTTAGCTTGCAAGTCCTTCTCTGGACTTAGCCAGACAGATGATCAATCTCTGATCCTATACAAACCTTGCACTGTAAAAAGTAAATCAGAAGCGTAAACAACGGGAGCTCTCATAAGTAAAAATATGAATGATATAGAAGCCCTGTATACCCAACTAACAGATAAAGCCAAGAAAATTGGACATGGATAAAACACAGTATCTACTGGTAATTAGGACAGCAGTAAATCAGGGATGCCATAAAATAAACACCACAAATTTTAAGCATGTAACCAGCTTCAAGTATTCATAGATTTCATAGACATTAGGGGCTGGAAGGGACCTCGAGAGATCATTGGGTCCAGCCCC
>NW_017728948.1:50210711-50219137 GCF_001723895.1 Crocodylus porosus
TCAGCTGGGATCAAGTGACCCCAGCAAGAAATATATCCACCTGTTTTTTGAAGGAATCCAGAGTAGGTGATGGTACCACCTCTGGGGGGAGTCTGTTTCAGACCCTGGACACAAGCACCATAAAGAACTTTTTTCTTATATTCAGTCTAAATCGGCCTTCCTGGCATTTATGGCAGTTAGACCTTGTTATCCCTTGGGAAGCTCTGGTGAACAGGTGTTCTCTGAGGTCCTGATATACTCTTCTTATGTAATTGTAGGCTGCTACCAAGTCCTCCCTGAGCCTTCTCTTCACCAGACCGAAAAGTCCCAAGTGTCTCAGCCTCTCCTCATACAGCCTTCCTTCCAGGCCTTGGCTCATACAAGTGTCTCTCCTCTGGACTCTCTCAAGCTTCTCAACATCCTTTCTGAAGTGGGGGCCGAATACTAGACGCAGTACTCCAGCTGCCGACTCACCAGGGCTGAGTAAAGCAGGAGAATGACTTCCCTGGTTTTGCTTGAGATGCATCGGTGGATGCACACCAGAGTTTGGTTTGCTTTGCCAGCCACAGCATCACATTGGTGGCTCATATTCATCTTGTGGTCAACCAAGACCCCCAAGTACCGTGCTAGTGAGCATAACGCTGCTAAGCCTGTAAGTGTGCTGGGGGTTCTTCCTACCAAGGTACAGTACCTTACACTTCTCTGCATTGAAGGCCATCAAGTTTTGATTGGCCCACCTTGAGAGTGTGTCCAAGTTAGCCTATAACCTCAGCCTGTCCTGTGGTGTGACTGGCCCTGCCCCCACACACACGTAATTTGGTATCATCTGCAAACTTGGCGAGTTCACATCCAACTCCTGAATTCAGATTATTAATGAAGATGTTAAAGAGTGCCAGCCCAAGTACTGAGCCCTGAGGGACTCCACTGGTCACCCTGTGCCATATTGATTTGCTTCCTTCAGCTAGTACTCCTTGGGTCTGACCCCATAGCCAGTTGCCTAGCCATTGGACCATATGATGATCAAGGCCACTGTTCCCCAGCTTAACCATGAAGACATCATGGGGAACTAGGTCAAAGACCTTCTTGAAGTCCAGGTATATGACCTCCATGTCATCTCACTTGTCCAGGGCACATGTTACCTGGTCATAGAAGGCAATGAGTTTGGTCAGGCATGACCTGTCAGTCACAAAGCCATGTTGGCTGGCATTCAGAAGCTTGCACTCCATCAGTCTGGTGTTGCTGGATCCCTTGGCAATTTTCTCAAGGATTTTTCCAGGGACAGATGTAAGATGGATTGGTCTATAGTTCACCAGGTCATCCCTCCTCCCTTTCTTGTGAATAGGGACCACATTGGCTCTTTCCCAGTCATCTGGGACCTCACCTGAGCACCACAATTTTTCAAATATCTCTGGCAAGGGGGATGTAATGAGGTCTGCCGACTCCTTCAAAACTCTTGGGTACATTCTGTCTGGGCCAACAGACTCATGAATGTCCAGTTCCTCAAGGTGTCCCCTCACCTGATCCACATTGATTTTAAACCTGTCACCCACTCCCAGATTGGTTTGTGCTCTTCCTGACAGTGTGATCCTCCTGGGAGGGTGAAAAACCAATGCAAAAAAAGCCATTTAAGAGATTGGCCCTTTCTTGGGCATCAGAAGTCAGTTGCCCTGTTGGATCTCTCAGGGGCCCAATGCTATCCTTGTTTTTTTTTCCAGTTTCCCACATATCTGAAAAAGGATTTTTTGTTGTCCTTGATTCCTAAATGCAGTTTGTGCCTTGGCTTTCTTTGACTGCTCTCTACAGATGTGGATGAGTGCAGAGTAATCCTCTTTGGAAATGCTTCCTGTTTTCCAACTGGTGTAGACTGCTCCTTTGAGCTTAATAAGGTCCAAGCATTCCTTATTCAGCCATGGGGGCTTTCTTGCCTATTAACTGCATTTCTTGTGAGATGGTATGGCTTTGCCCTGAAATTCAAGGATTATGTTTTAAGAAATGACCAATCCTTGTGTCTCTCTTTTCGGAGGTGGGGGGTGGTATATGGCCTCTAATTGCCTGACTGACCAATTCTCTCAGTTTGCAAAAGTCAGCCTTCCCAAAGTTAAGGACTTCGGCTTTACTGCTGGGTTTGCCTGCTCTTCAGTGAACTAAGAAGGTGACTAATTAATGGTTGCTGTCGCCAAGCTTCCCCTTGATCTGCAGATCACTCACTAGGTCTGCCCCATTGGCCAGGACCAGATCAAGCAATACCTCTACCCTAGTCAGCCCATAGACCTCCTGGGTTAGGTAGAGATCATCAATGCATATGAGGAATGTACGTGGCATGTCAGATTTGGCCATGCACTCATCCCAAGAGATGTTAGGGAAGTTGACATCCCCCATGATGATCATGGATTGGGAGTACATGGCCTTGACCAGTTCCCTCTTGAATTCCCAATCTAGGTCTTCCTCTTGGTGGGGAGGTCTATAGTAGACAGCTACAAGTAAGTCACCCTCCCCATATTCTCCTTGTATCTTGACCCAGAGGGTCTCAAGACACCCTTCCTGGTTTGGAAAACTTGATCTGCAGGGAGGTGAGCTGATCCTTGATGTAGAGAGCTAAATCCCACCCCTCTTCCTGACCTGGTCTCTCTTATACAGGTTATAGCCCTCTATTGCCACCAACCAATCATAGGTGGAATCCCACCAGGTCTTCATACTTCCTACCAGGTCATAATTTTTTCACATAGGAGAAGGGCCAGTTCCTCATGCTTATTTCCCAAGCTCCTGGTGTTTGTGTACAGGCAGTTAAGTCTGCCATGAGACACCCAATGTTTTCCTGAGGGGTGAAGCGAGACCTTTTCTTGGGCTGTCTCCCTTGGGCTGTCCAAGTTATTGGTAGTGCAGCTGACATGACTTGGGCTAGAATTGTTAGTAGACCACCCATCCCCCAGCAGTCTCAGTTTAAAGCCCTGTCAAGAAGGTCAGTCATTCTGGCTGAGAAGAGCTTCTTCCCTTTTCAGGTGAGGTGGAGGCCATCCGTTCCCAACAGTCTGCTCTCTCTGAAGTTCTATTTAGGTTCTATCATATCACATGGTGGCAATATAAAAAGGAAGAAATTAAAGAAAGAATCAAAGGAAATAGAGCTTACTTTGCATTGCAACAGCTCCTGTCACCCAAGTTCATCCCAAGGAAAATTAAGCTTCAAGTCCATAAAACTAGAATCAGACCATGTATATCCTACAGCAGTCAAAACTGGGTTCTCTCACATGCAAAACAGATACTTATTTATTTTGAAAGGACATTTTTTCAGAAAATCTTTGGTACATAATGGGCACCTCTACACATGCTGCTTTGGTGCTGTTGTTACTGTACCATCATTTAGTACTTCCTTTTGGAAGTACTAAATGTGCTACACACAGTTATTTTTAGATACTAATCACCATAAAAATACACTATAATACGGGAGCATGTCAGTACAACAACATACTTGTGATATCACAGTTTTGGCTCATGGACACTAGATTACTATAGCACATTGCTATGATGACGTAGCATCACATGTAGACACGCCCGGTGGGTGTGTCTATATGAGATGCTTACTGAGCAGTAGCCTAATAACACTGCACAGTAGCATGCCAGTAAAAACTGTGCTAATATGCTACTGTACAGTGTTATTAGGTTACTGCACTGTAAGCATCACAAAAAAAACTATGCGCCAGTGCTACTGCACAGTAACTATAGTTATTGCACATCTAGTTAGTACTTCATGAAGCAAGTATTAAACTAAATGCACAGTAACTACTGCTCATTAATGAACATGTAGACATGTCCAGTGTGATCCTAAGAACAGCACATAAGAATGAATAATGAGGTATATCAATTGTAGAGAGACCCAACACTGATGCAGGAAATCAGGGCAACAACTATAGCAACCGGGCCATGTTGAAAGAACAGAAGCAATATGGGTACTGGGCACATTGATGTGCAGTTCTGAGTCCTCCTTTGGGTGCCAGAGGGGAAAACTACCTGGACAAGGAACGGCTAGATTATGTAGAATCACACCACAGAAATTAAATACAGACAACTGGAGAACAAAGGCAAACAACAAAAGGGAATGGATGAAGATAGTGAAGGTACAAGGGCCTCTAGAGCCCCTGGGTGTGTGTAGATGACACAAGTGTTAATGAAGTGGGGGAAAGAAGTAAAAGTTATCACTGGAATAAGCAGGGGCAGGAATAGATTGCACAGAGCCAACTCCAATTGCTTTATATCATCTTTGGAGTTTCTTATTATTTTGGAGTATGTGCTCTTCAGCACTTTGAACACTAATTACATCCGATGGGAGTGTTCTGCTTTCTCTTATGTCTAAGAAATCTGATATATGACTACTAATGTAATTTTATGCACTGAACTGTCCTTATGTTGCTTTCTAATTGTTTAGAAATAGCAAAAATCCCCCATGGTAATAATTTTGGTGCTGTGGTTTTTTTGTTTGCATGACACAGTGTTCATGTTTGCATGAACGGCACTTTCAAGCAAATTAAGCTTCGTGTCATTCCCCACGGATTTCAGTAGGGGAGTCCAATATGAAGTTACCCCCTGTAATGTCTTTCTTAATGTGTTACAGCAGGAGGCACATGTAAACCACCTGGGCTCCCCAGTCCCTGCCCCCAGACCCTCACTGAGCAGTCCTGACCCTCACTGGGAGTCTCCCATGGGCACAGTCATAGTCACCCCAAAATCCTTGTCACTTGCACCCACCTATGCTCAGTCGGTCTCTGTCAGTATGCAATCCCAAGACCCCATCCCAATCCCAAAGACAAGCTGCTTGAATCCTCCCCTCCCGTTCCTTTCCCTTCCCATCCCACCATGTTACAAATATGTGTTTTTTCTTTTATTTACTGCTATGATAACTGCTATGATAACTGCTATGATATCATAAAATATTCAGGGTTTAGAGTAGCACATGGGTGGGTGTTTGTTGCTTCCTGGTTGATTGGTGATTGCTGTTGATGCTGGTGGTGGTGGCAGCAAGCTCTTCCGGCTTTTTTTTTTCTCATTTTTTTGGACTACATTTTCCAGCATTCCTGAGCTCGTTGATTTTGTACAGTTTCCAATGGGGGCTCCTATTGGAACCCTCCCATTCCCTGTGCAGGTACACTGTCAATCTGTCGGTGTAGTGTCACATATGATTTTTGGACGTGTGTTGTGAATTGTTTTATAAATGCTTGTGGAATGTTTTTGAAAATGTTCGGCTTGGTCCCCCACGCACCTAGCCCGCCAAGAGCTATAATAGCTAACCTTCTCACCCATGTGGAGGTGGCCTTATTCAGATATGGGTGATGGTGTGTAATACCCACCTCCCTCAAACCACTCACATTCTGGCAGCAGCAAACCCCTAGTCCAGTCCAGATTTCCTCCCCCTTCCCTGATCATCCTCCCTTCTTCCCCTGCATCTGCAACACCGCATGCCCCTATAGACAGACACAGATTTAAAGTGTAAATGAATTTATTTTAACATAACCTAGAGAAAGAACAAAGCACTCCTAGGTGTTATTGTCAGCAATATATCCTGCCAGACAATCATGCACAAGAGCCACCCAACCAGCCTTTCCTTGAGGATATCTCCTTGGTCCCCGTGCTCAGCCTTACACTTGGAAACAGCTTTCTTCCTGGTTCCTGGCCAATACCTCTGGGGTCCAGGCTCTTTGCCCCACTCACCCACCTCTGCCTTGCATCTCTCCATCACACCCTTGTAATTTTGGAGTCATTGCTGGCCTCAAAGCAAGCTGCGCTCAGGAGCTATGAACACCGCAGTGGTAGAAGCTGAGGCTTGAGTTTCTTTTTGGAATTGTGGAGGCTTTCTTCTTGGTTGCCGGCCAAGACCTCTGGGGTCCAGATAGTAGGCCCAGACCTGCGGGCTCTTCACCTCGCTCACCCACCTCTGCCTTACACCTCTCTATTGCATCCTAGTAACTTTTGAATCATTGCTGGCCACAAAGGAAGCTGAGCTTTCTTCATTTGCTAAGGCCCAAGCATTAGCTTGATTTATAAAAGTTCTGCAAGCCCATTTCATAGTCTTCTCACCCTCCTCCTCCACCCTCCTCCCAGTCCCAGCAAATTTGGACTGGGGTACATGTCTTCTGACACCCATCTACCACTCTGTCTCCTTGAGGCTTCTGTCTCCTTGAATTTCTTCTCTGACTTGTGGAAGGAAGGACGATTATACATAAATAAGGATAACAGAAAGTAGTTTAAATAACAGAACAGAGTTTAATAAATAAAGATAACAGAAAGTAGAAAGTCCCTGCCCTCTCAACCTGAGGAGGCCCCTCCCTCCCTAAGCTTTGTGGCCAGCAGAGATTCCAAAGTTACAATGTAATGGAGATTAGCATGGCCCATCTACGCCAACCAGCTGAGTTGGGCCATACATCTCCACCTAGCGGACCATGCCTGGGAGACCCCACCTGAAGGGGCTCCTCCCTCCCTAACTAAGGTTTGTGAGTGGGTTTGATTAGTGTTCTTTCTTGCAAGAAATGCTGGCTGCACACCAGCACTGGCCAAGGATTCAACCTTCTGCCATCCAGTAACAGTCCACCCTGCAACTTTCCAGTAATGCCATGACCCTGTAAAAGTTGCACAGTCATTATCTCTCTGAAAAGCACCCTACCCACCTCACATTGGACATGCATGCCATATAAACCAAAAATAAAACACTTCTGGGATACAGGCAGTAACCAGGAAGGGCCAGTAACCAGACTGGCTGCCTGCCTGCCTACCTCCCTCCCTCTCGCCCTCCTACCATGCAGCCCTCCATCCATCCATATCATATCAAGGGATTACTTAAGGGACCTCGGGAGCATATTTTAAATTGGTGTTTTATCCTATTGTATTGCGTTTGCTGGCAATGGCTGTACTGTAAAAAAATATATCCACCAGTTGACTATCAACGGCATTGTTGACTAAATCAAAAATGTGTATACTGTTTTAGCTTTATTGTGATTTCTCAATTGAATTGATTGCAGTTCAATTTATTGTGAAAAAAATAAAGATGAGGAACAAAAAGTTCTGACTTGTACTTACTCCTGCTTGATTTCCTGGGAGCGGTTTACAGCTGGCCAGGGACAGGAGTGCAGCAGCTTCCCAGGCCAGACACAAAGCTGGTCAGGGCCTGTATTTCAGATTGGTTGGCCTCCCCTCCAGGAACCTCAATGTTATGTCTGAAGATATCCTTCTGCTGCGTAACAGTTCTAGCCTCTCTATAGGGATCCGACTGCTTTTTGAAGCCCTGGTCTTGGCTAATTAGCAGCTCTGCCTGAGACCCATCTGATGAGGACATGCCAATACCTAGTATAGGAGAAGGAGGTATTACAAATGTGTTGAATTTGGATGAAAAGAAGCTCTCTCACAATGATGCTTTCTTTGAATACACTTGATTCTGCAGAGGCCGAGGTAACTGAAGAGATTACCCTGGGCTGCCTTGGGAGTGCTGCTCCTCATTTCCCTCTCACCTTCTCCCTGTCCTCTGAGAAGGGCTGAGATATGGCAACGGAGGACAAAGCAATCCTGAACAAAATCTGATGAGCTGTCTCTGTGGGGGGAGCAGATTGCAGGCAGTTGTGCGGGGGGGAGGGACTGCAAACCTAGCTTCAAAAGGTACTGCATGCAGGATTTTGTAAAGGAAACATTGCATTACAAATAAAACATTCAAAAGAAAATTATTTTTGCATCATACCTCCCATAATAGTACCTCCTGCGAAGAAAAAAAAAAATCAGAAAAAAAAGAAGTTGTTTTGGAGCTGCAGCAGCAGGCATTAACCGCAACCCCCAGCAACCATGCATCTGAAATGCATTATAATGTATTAAAGACTCACTAAAGTCTTTAAAGACTTGCTAAAGGCTAAAGGCCCTGGGAGGGCCATGCATGGAGAAGTATTGCAGATTGCCTGCTTGCCACTGGGGGTGGATGGGGTTGTTTAGTCTTTTTTTCTTACAAGAAATGCTGACTGAACCCTAGCTAGCACTTAACAAGCATTCACCCTCCCTCCAATAACAGTTTACCCTGCAACTCTTTCTAGTAATGCCATCACTCCATAACTCCCCCCCGCCCCCGCAAGCACAGCCTCCCCATGCTGAGGCAGGGCATGGTTTTCTGAAAACCAACCCAACCACCTACCCACCCCAAAGAAAACATGACACATATATAGCGCAAAAATAAAACATTTTATTGAAAATGCTGCAACTAAAAGATATAAAATATATACAAAATGTAAAAAAAATTAACCTCCCCCCCCCAAAAGAAGATATTTCACTCTCCTCTTCACTATCTTCATTCTTTACTGGGCTGGTTGCCACCCCCACTGAGTTCTGCCCATGAAAGTTTTCTGCAAGGAGGGGGAGAAAAGAAGAAGAGAAGGGTAGGGGAGTTTGAAGCACAGTCAAAAAACTGGACTTTTGCCCCCGCTCCT
>NW_017728948.1:50219237-50235386 GCF_001723895.1 Crocodylus porosus
GGGACATATTATTTAAATATCACCTGGGACTCTGCATAACCTGGGTGTTGGGTCTGGCAGGCAGCATCCTGCCCCTGGACTTTTTTTTGTTGTGGTTCTGAAATGGAATGTGATGCAGTTCAGAAAGTTTGCAATACTGAAGGAAGTCATGTAACCACTCACTCCGAAGTTTCAAACTACTTGCAGAAAACTTACAATTACAATGATGCTGCAGCTGTCATCAGGAGCTATGTCCACTACAGTGGCAGCACAATGCAGGGTGCGGGGGGACACAGGTGGAAGGTACATGCGGGGGCAGAAGGACAGAAAGGTACATGGGTGGGAGGGCAGGACATACACTAGAGGTGGCAGGGTTGTGGAAGAATTAAGAAGGGGTGGAAAATTAAGTGATTATTGGCCTCCCCCATTTTAAAATAATAATTGGTCTGAGCTGACCCATCCCACCTGAACTGTGTGCAGTGAAGGAGGGGTGAGAAGGGTGAAAAAAGAACACACAGCAGCACCTACTGGTTAAAAGCTAGAACAGTGTCCCCTCATGGGGAAGGGGATTAATTAGAAGTCTTTGGAGTCTGGCTGTTTGGACAAACAAATCCACAGTTGGAGCAGCATAACTGGAGAGCGTCACATATTAACACAGCTCCGAGTAGTGTTAGTCTAAGGTGCTAAATGGACTTTAGAGTGGTGGGAAATCCTGGGTCATGCAAAAGTAAATGCAGTTGCATCAGCGTAAATGGGAAATATCATTTCTTCTACACACGCCCCATAAAACTAAATTATTATTATCTGGACTGGGACACAAGTCCTTACCTCATTCCGAGAGTGAAGTGTTCCAGAAGGCATTTCACATAAAAATAAAACTCTGCAACTGCAGGGCTATATTAACTTTGTTTTTATATGCAGCACATTTTTGAGTATAGTAGATGCAAAAGGAGGTAACAGCTCAGCTGAGCAGTTGAACTGGGACCAAAGGAGTCCTTTCTATTTCTGCTGCTGCAGGAAGTGCAGTCCTCCACCAGCCAGCAGTCTCTTGTGTTATGAAGCGATATATTAACTCCTGTAAATACATAAGTGAGAAGCCAAGTAATTTTAAGGGGAAAAAATGTCATGGTGGAAGGAAGGATGTTCCAAAAGCAATCTAAATCAAGACATTAATCTTAACAGATTTCAGGTTTACCTCTAGTCCTGATTCTCAGAGCTTAACGCAGCCCTAAGATATGGCTTTTCCTCAATACCTGAATCTTTCTTCAGAGAGAGAAAATTCCATTGGCAGTTTTCCACAGTAGGGCAACTTTAGACTGAAAAACTTAAAAGCCAAATATACTAGATGTTCCAAATTTCTCTTTTTTAAAATTTAACCAATAGGCTATGACAGGTACTGCATTTCTTAAAGGTTATTTCATGCTGTGGATTATATTAGAAGGTAGAAGACAGAAGGCCAAATGCCTTTGAACCACTCACACACAATGAAAATAACCTTAAATGGATTACTGGGAGTGTATTATTGCTGATGTATCATATTTATACATCTAAACCAAGGAAAACAAACTGCATTATAAGGAACAAATAATATTATCAAAAAACCTATAGGAGAGGTTACCAAAGGAGATATTATGAGGAAGGTATAAGATACTATCCTAGAGTTGTATCAGTTCATCCAGTCTTAAGACTTATGACATGGACATGATGCATAACAACACTACATAAACAGTATCTTGTAGAGACAGTTTTGTTGAGTAATGGCAGAATATTGGAAAAATTTTCTCCATGTAGATGGAATAATTTGTATATGTAGTGCAGGGAAATGCATTAAATAGAAAGTAGTTACAGGTATTCTCCCTTATTGGGAGCCCTATATATTGGGTGTATCTACACGAGGTGTTTACTGCAGAGATGCCAAATTAGCTCTGCAATAAACATCTTGGCAGCTACACCTGTGGCCCTATTAGGATGCAGGAAACTAATAAACTCTGCAACAGGTTAATACTTGTAAGTACAAATAATATCCTACTGTGGAGTTTTTGTGCACAGCAAAGCACATGTAGACGCTGATCCAGCTGGCTGGGGTATAAGGGTGCTTCTGTGCAGAGGCTACCTACTGGTTTGCCCCATACTGGAGCACTCTCAAGTCCCAACAGACCGTCTTCAGCAGGCTGGCAAACTGACCCCTCAGACCCTTTGCCAGCTGGGCATGGTCTAGCTCAATATGCTGTGGTTCCGGGTACATATGTAAATGCAGCACCCAGGATCATTAATATGCAAGTGTAGTTGTGCCTACCTGGGTCCTTTTGTATGGACCTCTGAAGGTTGAAATGAAGAAACAAAAAGGAAAAACAAAACCCTAACTGTATTCTACTTACATTCATAGTTCTAAACTTTTGTAAAATGAATAACTTTCAATATACATTATCCCAAAACATATTCTGAAAGGCCAGTTGTGCCTTTCTGGCAATGGTATCTCACTTTATCATGTAACTGATATAAAACAATATTTCAAAGGAAGTGCCCAGCACTCTGACCCAACCCTCAACTTTTCACCTCCCATCAGTCCCACATACAAAATGACTTGAAGTGAAAATACACAGTGGAAAGCCTACCTAGAAATGCAGAGCCCTCAGATAGTGAAACATCTGAACTGTTGTTCATGGCCAGTTTTGAGAAGCTGCATGTAAAGCCTACCAAGTGTGTGGTCCACAATGGAACCTGGAAACAATTCTAGAGCATCTAACTCTCTGTATGCGCACTCCATGGATCATAGACACCTAATGGAAGTTCTGAATTTCTCTCCAGGATCTAGAAGCCTGAAAGATGAGGTGCCACAATACCTGAGCCCATTAGTGAAGCTCGGATTGACATCCAGATTGATAGACTGGAAGTCTCAGTAGCTCAGCAGGTGCTGTGCTAAGTATTTCCAAGGTGGCCTGGTTGTTTTTCAGTTTTACTTAAAACACTAAACTATGTAAGTCTTAAAAACTGGTTCCCATTTAGAAGTAGAAGTTAAGGTTGGACCTGTCAAATACGACTCTCAACTATTCCAGCATGCCGAGAATGTTCTGATACAGGCAATAAGTTTGCCTTCTTTTTTTTTTTATTGCATCATGGTGCTAGTTTCTGACAAGGACTTAGAATGAGGGTTCAATGCTTTCAGCCCCGCAGAAATCAGGGCACACACAATTGATTGAAATACAAGAAATGCTTATAATATTGAGATTTTCTTTCCAGCAGCTGAGACACTAATAGTTACAGAGAGTTGCAGGGATAAGCCCCCCCACCAAAATTACTTCTTATAAAAACAAGTTTCCCTATTAATAAATATGGAAAAATTATTACAGGTAAATATCAATTCTGCTCTCCTAAGTATATAACACATGTAACTAGATTAGAAACATTATTTTTAATTGTTATGATAGGTGTCCAGCTAACATCAAAACTAGATTATTGCACTCAAACAACAAAGGGAAAGACAAGTATCAACATTTGTTTTTTTGCATTCTCTTTTCTACTTCATCTTTAGCAGTAGCACCAAAGCACAGTCTTCTGATAAAAATGAGTGACAGGGGAAGCTAAGGCAATTTCACTCCATATGCTAATAAGAATTCTGCTACACTAAATGCATCAGCATCAGAAAGTCCTTATTCTTGAAAAGGTCTTCAGGTGTTCAAATGGGAATTAAAGATATTTTTATTTTGATCTTCTGGTCTGATGACCAGTGTGGCAGTGCACTGTTTGTCCCTGCCACTTTAAGAATATAAGGTGGGCTGTGGGCAGCCAGCAGGTAGGCTCAGGCCCAATTACGTGGTCACCTGATGGCTAGGAGGCCGCCTGATTAGAAGAGGTCTGGGTTTCCTCAGTTTCCAACCCACAGGCCCTACTTAAAAACACACATACAATTTTGGGAAGCTGATTTGGGGGGATGTGGAAAATGGCGTGTGTTATATGTAAGAACATATGGTATTCTGGGGTAAAAATAACTCAGCCAAGAAACACTGGCCAAACTAACCTGCTAAAGATCATAGCTCCTTTTTTGGGTTACTACTGTTCCTATTTTTTGAGGTATTTGACCAGTCAATTTACAAATTATTTTTTTGGCTAGTCAAATCCACAGCCTGTAGAAGTTATACTTTAAAACAGTTCAGCCACCTTTGAATAGAGCAGTTTCATGATACAAGGTCTGTGGTAATTCACCTTGAAGCTTGATTACCTTTACAAAGGCAAAATGCTGCATCCATCAGCAGCTGTCTACTGCCTGGTTTATCAGTGCTTTGCAGGTGACCATGCTACTTGTAAACTGAACATTTCATTTATACCACCCTTAATTTAGTCAGGTAAAAACACATTCATACTTGAAAGGGACCCAGTGATTACATAACATGCAGAGCCAGGAGAAAGTGGGAGAGAGGAATACAGAAACCATTTTAAAACAGAAATGAAGTGATATGTGATAGTTTTAAGTTCCACTGATCTGTGAGACTGTCATGGGGGGTGGGGGAACATTCTAGGATGCCTCAGAGGGGTTTAAATGGTAGAGAAGCAATGGTAGTAAAGTGACTTGGTTATTTTAGTTACTGTGCTCATTGAACCGTAAATACAATAGCCATGCCCCACACTACAGAGGATGAGCAGAAGACAGGTTAGTGCTTAAAAAGGTTGAGAGCCACTGGTCCATAAGATGCACTTCAACCCTGCCTTCTGCTTGACTAGTTTACCTAGCTACTTCTCACTAGGATTGATTGTAAAACGTCTTCCTCCCTCCACCCCTAACCTTGCCAATCTGTCCTAGAGGAAAAATATCCCTTCCTGACCTAAAACCTGGTCATCTGTTTGGTGGTGAGCAAAAGAGCAAGGTTCCCCAGCCAAGTACCTGAAATGCTAAGTCAATAAAGATCCTGAAACATGGAATTACCAGATGCCTCTTCCATGGAAATAGTGTTAGAAGGTAACTCTAATATGTCTCCGACCACTGACAATTTCTGCTATATGAAAAAGAAAAATCACCTTCATGTTTAAATCTTGACTTTAGATAGAAATGCCTATGTAGCCACAACTATTAATGCCATTTCTGCCACTTTAATTGTACAGTTAACATGGAACTCATCCTTAATACCTATGACCTCAGTTGCTTGAACAAACTTTTGCCATGCATTGAAAGTGATATTTCTCTAGGAATGTCTAGTTCACTTCCAAATCACACAAATATGGCAATTTAGCTAATGAGATTTTTGAAAGTTCAAACTAAGTTCCTAATCTTTAAGCTAAATATTGATAACACAGCTTTAAAAAGAAGCATTAACTAAATGAAAAAAAAACTTGTGCTGTTTGTGGTTATTACATTATTCCTCTTTCCTGAGAAGACAGCCATGGAAGTACCATCTGAATAAGATATATGGTAGTGACCATTGTGCTCAGTCCCCCTCAGTGCTGAGTTTTTCAAATCATACTTGAACTACGTGAAACACATTTTGACGTCCTCTTCACCCCCACAGCTGAATTGTTCCTTCCTTTCCCATTTCTAATTATTCCTGTTTCTTCACCAGCCTGAAATGTGTGGCAAACATCACCCAACAGCACCCCAGATATCTCACCCAGAATCCTTCTATTGCCCCTTCTCTCAGCCTGCCACATATGATTTATGTGGCCTCATCCTCCAAGAGGAGAAGCCAAACCAGATTGCCCTATGCATCATCTGCATATAAACTTTTGGAGGATCCCAGGACTTGTGACAAGAACATCTAGTTCCATTCATGAGTTTTCGTGGGGTGGGGATGGTAATTAGCACATGGATCCTTTATGAGGGGATATCTTCAGTACACACACACACACACACACACACACACACACACACACAGAGCAGTGCTGAGTTATGGGATCACCATGGCTTGTTGACTCTGCTGGGGCCCAGCTCAGTGAACTATATGGTAAATCATGAACCTTTTGACTTTGAATTGCATAGTTTGTACTATAGATAAGTAGGTACAAAAGTACTGTTTAAAAGTGTATTCATGGAGTACCTGGGCTAAAACTTGCAGTACTTCCAAAGGTTTTTCTTGCAGTTGTCATCAAAACAGAACTTGGGCCATCCAAATTGATGTTTGTCAGTGGCCAACTCACCATAGAATATGTCCTTGGGGATTTGGTCATCACTTATATGATTCACATCTCTGTCTCAGGAACATGAACATACCGGGTATTTTGGCCCATTCCGTAAATGCAGAGTTGTACATTTTGCCATGCCATGGCATGTCATGTCCAGGATATGGCGGAGACATGGAAGATGGAAACTGTTCAGTTTTCTTTCTTCCTTGGCATAAGGAGCCCACATTTCACTGCCATACAATAGATAGCTAACTTTGCAAGTGCTGTAGACAGACATCTTTGTTGACAGAGTGAACACTCTGTTTCTCCAAACTCTCTTTTAAAGTTTAGTCATGGTGTTGCTTGCTTTTCCAATGCAAACATTAATTTTGGCTTCCAAGCCAAGATTTTGCAAGATGGTGGATCCCAAATAAGTGAATCTTTCAACCACATTCAAACTTTCATCATTTATTTTAAGTTCAGGAGGGTGCTTAACTTGTTGACCCAGGACTACTATATTCTTTAGGCTAACGATCAGACTGAAATCATCACAAGTACGTGAAAAGTAATTCATGAGGCTTTGCAGTCCTGCTTCTGAATAACTAACAATTGCTGCTTCTGCAAAGAGCATTTCATGGACAAGAACTTCTTGGGTTTTTACTTTGAGACTAGCAAGGCTAAAAAGTTTCCCATCAGATCTCTCCAAAAGTATACTCCTTCTGAAGAACCACTAAATGTATATTTGAGTAGGACAGTGAAGAAAATCCCCAAAAGCATGAGAGCTAGGATGCAGCCCTGTTTGACACCACTCTTGATTTCAAATTCCTTTAAAATGTGACCCACTGAACTGCACCATTCCACACACAGTGAAATGGAAGGAGTTGATGATGGTCAGGAGCCTAGAAGGGCAGTCAATCTTCTTTAAGATTTGGAACAAACCATCTCTGGTAACAAGATCAAGCTTTGGTGAGATCAACAAATGCTATATACAGAAATTTCCTTTGTTCACAGCACTTTTCTTGCAGCTGTCTCAAGGAAAATATCATACCCATTGTGGATGTACCAGATCTCAAACCACATTGGAACTCAGGGTATACTCTGTCCACAGGGGTTTGCAGTCTTACCAGGACAACTTTGGTGAACAGCTTCCCAATGATGCAAAGTAAGGATATAACAGGATAGTTCACATATTCAAACTCATAGATTGTAAGGCCAGAAGAGACCTCAGAAGATCATCAGGTCCAGCCCCCTGCACCAAGCAGGAAAGATAACTGGGGGTCAGATGACCCCAGCAAGGTGACTGTCTAGTTTCCTCTTGAAGATTGCCAGGGTAGGTGATTGCACCACCTCTGGAGGGAGCATATTTCAGAGTCTGGACACCCTGACTGTGAAGAAGTTTTTCCTAATGTTGAGCCTGATTCAGTCTTCCAGGAGTTTGTGGCCAATACTTGTTTTCTCCTTGGCTGCCCTGGTGAACAGTTGCTCACCGAGCCCTTGATGTAGTGTAGTGGTAAGTGGCTACCAAGTCCCCTCTCAGCTTTCTTTTTTTTTATCCTGAAGAGTCCCAGATCCACTCAGCCTTTCCTCATATGGCTTCCTGTGTAAGACTCTGATCATATGGGTGGCTCTTCTTTGGATTCTCTCAAGCTTGTCCATGTCTTTGCTAAAGTATGGTGCCCAGAACTCCAGCTGTGGTCTCAAAAGTGCTGAGTGGAGTGGAAGAATCACCTTCTTGGCTTTGCTGGAGATGCATTGATTGATGCATGCCAGAGTATTATTTGCCCTACTGGCTACAGCATTGTACTGCCAGCTCATATTCAAAGTATGGTCTATTATTACCCCAAGGTCCCTTTCATTCATGGTGTCAGTCAGTTTGGTGCCGTCAAGCCTGTAAGTTTGCTGGGGGTTGCTCATCTCAAGGTGCATCACTTTACATTTCTTGATGTTGAACTTCATCAGATTCTGATCCACCCAAGTTGCTAGCCTGTCTAGGTCCACCTGTAACTGCAGCCTACCGTCAAGCATGACCACACTTCCCCATAACTTGGTGACATCCGTGAACTTGGCCAGTGAGCTGTTCACCCACACATCCAAATTGTTAATATAGATATTGAAAAGTACTGGACCAAGCGCTGACCCCTATGGGACATCACTGCCCATTTCTCACCAGGATGACACAGATTCATTCACTATGACTCTCTGGGTCCTATCCTGCAGCCAATTTCTCATCCACCTGATTGTCTCAGAGTTAAGTCCAAAATCCTCCAATTTTCTCATGAGAACTTCGTGAGATACTAGATCAAACGCCTTTTGGAAGTCAAGGTATGCAGTGTCAACCTGCTCTCTCGTGTCCAGGTAGTGAGTTACCTGGTCATAGGAGATGAGGTTGGTAAGGCAAGACCAGCCTGCGATGAAGCCATGCTGGCTGTCATTCAGAATCTTACTTTCTGCAAGCTTATTGCAAATAGACTCCTTGATGAACTTTGCTAGGTTTTTCCCTAGGATGGAAGTTATGCTGATTGGCCTATAGTTACCTGGGTCCTCCCTCCTGCCCTTCTTGTGGATGGGCACAACACTGGCCCTCTTTCAGTCCTCAGGGACTTCTCCAGAGTGCCATGAGCTGTGGAAGAGTTTTGCCAGGGGTTCTGCAATGACTTCAGCCAGCTCCTTCTAGGATGAAGATCATTCAGCCCACTGACTTGTATATGTCTAATTTTTTTAAATTGGTTATACACCAATTCTACAGCAATAGTAGGAAGGTGATTATTCCTACTGTGCTCATCCTGTACTCTACCTGGAGTTGTTTTCCCCTTGGTCCGGTGAAAAACCAAGGCAAAATAGTCATTCAGGAGTTCAGCTCTCTCATGGGTGCTGGTAACCAGCTCTCCTGAGTTGCTGAGCAATTGCCCCACACTCTCATTTGTTTTCCTTCTGTTCCCTATGTACCTAAAGAAGGATTTCTTGTTGTCCTTGATTCCTGTTGCTAATTTAAGTTTGGTTGCCAAAGTTATTGCAGTCACTCATACAACCTTTGTTTTTGTGCAGAGTGACTATGCTTGCAACCTTTGTGTCTTGAGGAACTTCACCTTTCCAACACATACATATTAATTCATGCAGGTGGAAGAGGAGGATGGATTTCCTACACTTAATAACTTCAGCCAGTACACAATCCATACCTAGGGCTTTACCACAACCAAGATGATCAATGGCCTTTTCTACTTCATGTACAGTAGGTTCATGGTCAGGATCAAGAATGGAGTCACGGACCACATTTTCATGAGAGTAGAGTTCTGGGTAATGTTGAACCCATTGAACCATCTGCTTAGTGTGGTCATTGATAACTTCACCCGTGGAGGATTTTAAAGGGGAGGTCTTCTTCAGAACAGAACCTATAGATAGATCACTGTTATGATTTGTAATGTTGCAATAGGCCTCAGCTGTGTGTGTATAATTTCTTTTGTTTTGCTGCTTGATTATTTTAACTTTAGCCTGTGGCTCCTTTTGAAAAATCAGATTGAGACACTCCCTCATTTTGTTGTGAAATATTGCTGAAAATCCTTTCATCTGTCCCCATGTCAAGAAGTAATTGATATGTCAGAAAGATAGATTCAGGGGCCAGCAGTGAGAAAAGTAGAAGTCCCTAACAGTTACTGTAGGTCCAAATAGCAACACAATGACCCAACAGAGAAACCTGCAATTTATTTTTAGGTCCGACAGTGACCATTTGTTGAGTCCACTTCCAGTTTTGACAATGTCTTGAGCCTTGGAAGATGCATTATGGAAGATGCATTAAGAAAAACAGAACTATTTTGAATGCCGAGACAGGAAAAGTCAGTGAGCCAAATTACATTTCTGAACAGATTCCTCAAAGGGAGTGAATACTGAGTTGACTGAGCATCTCTTCTGAGCATTTATTAGGTAATAAATCAGTACTGCAGTTAAACACAGTGGGTGTTCAATGTTTACAAATATCAGTATTAGAGTACCTAATAGGGGGAAGGGGAAGATGGAGAATGAAAAAGTGTAAGGATATTTATTCTGAACCACTTTCCTTCATCTGTAATTAATTGTTGTTATATCAGCAATTCCATCTCTAGACACACAACATGACACTGCCATGCAGAGTCCTGGATCCATTACTGGGCTTAAGTTTTTTATCATTACAGGTTTCATTTCCCATCCTCACTACTACTGCTTGATAATGGAAAAAGGCTTGATATAAATTTGGAGATTTATTTTGAAGTAGACCAATTCTATCTTTTCAAGGCACCAAGTTAGCTATTTCTACTTGCAAATAACTTTGCAACCCACTCCTGATTTCTGTTACAGGGTATATTTTATAGAATTATAGAAAAGTAAGACTGAAGGGGTTTCTGGAGGTCATCTAGCCCAAACACAGCTGAAGCAGGATCATTCCTGTTACTAAAACTACACAATCAACCCTGTCACACACCCTAATCTACAGGTACAGCAGAAGGATCAGCTACAGGTAAAGCAGAGGGATAACAATGGCCAATGTCCTGCAGCTTCAAGGGCTGAAATAAATTCAAAAAACCCTAGGAAGAGGGCTGTATCCTTTCTGCTGCATAGCAAGGCAGAAATCCCCACAGTCCGTACGAGTCTGACCATTGGGTAAAATTCCTTGGTGATCCTAAATGTGTCAGTCAGTCTGACCCTCAGTAGAGGGACAAAATCCTCTTGCCAGGAAGCTCTGTTTTAGTCCCAGCAAGAGTTCTGGCACACCTCTGTCAAAGTCCTCACACTTGGCTGCAGCCAACACCTAATATTTCTGAGAAAAGAGTGGAAAAAACTCTATATGTAGCAATGGGGGGGGTGAAATTCCTCCCTAGCCCCATATGGCAATCAGCAAAGCCCATAAATATGGGAAATACCCACAGTAGAACATAGTTTAGTTACGCCTAGATAATCACCAGTGCCATCAATGCCTGCCCAAATTTAGTTCTTGAACACCTCCAGTAATGGAATTTCTACAGGTTCCCTAGGCAGTCTCTTCCATTGCCTTACCTGTTTAACAATGAAGAAGTTTTTCCAGCTATCCAATCTAAACCTACTTTGTTGCAACTTTGAAGCATTGGTTTTCTTCCTGCTCTCTGCAGCAAGAAAGAAAAAGGTGTTTTCCCTCTCCTTTATGGAAGCTCTTCATATATTTGAGGACAACTATCATGTCCCCTCTTAAATCCCACATTTCCACGATCTGAACATTTCTGTTTCCTTCAATCTCTCCTTATATGGCTTGCTTTCCAAATTCTTCATAATTTTTCTTGCCCACTCTAGCTTCTCCATGTCTTTTTTTTTTTTTTAAGTGAAACCCAAAACCACACGATACTCTTGATCAGCCCTAATCAGTGCCAAGTAGAGAGACACCATCACCTCCTGGGTCTTGCATCTAATGTTCCTATAGATGCAGCCCAAAGTCATTTTTGCTTTGTGTGGCTGCATCGCAGACTCATACTGAGCCTGTGATCCACCAGGACTTCTAGATCCTTCTCCATAGTTCTGCCATACAATAAGTACATAAGTACAAATAATGTTAATTATATGGGTTTTTGGCAAACAGTTCATCAATGATTTTGACATGTTTTACTTGTGATGTGTTACAACCTAACTGTGGCCTTATTTGATTTCCCCAGTAGACCAACAAACACTTTGGAAACAGGAAAATGGCTGAGGATTAGAGTTTCATGAAAAAATAAAAAAGGTTTTTTATAAAAATTTATTCATTTTTCTGCTTGTCAATATTTTCAGCTATTTTCAATCATCTTTAAAAACATGAATGGCAAAAAATTGAGCTGATAACTCATGGAGGCCTTTGACACTTAACCACATTAAAAAACGTGTATATTCAATGGGGCTACCCCCCAGAAACAAGGTCAATGTAAAAAGATTCAGTGAGATAATTTGTGCTAAAATTCAGTAAATAGATGTACAAATATCAACAAATACACAGCAGTCGCTCAAACAAAAGACAAAGGAAACTCATTTGATAGGGGTGAAGCTGATCTTTTTATGTACAATAAATTTGAATATTAACTACACCCTCAAAACAACTTTGATACTTAACTGTCCTTAAATACTTTAGAGTACTCACCCTGGAATGTGAAGGGCCCATATTCAAATCCTCTCTCTGCTTTAAGATATTTGGACCCACATCTCCCATTTCCAAGGAATGTATATTAGGTGCCTGGTTAAAGGTATTCTTCTGTTGCAGTACAAACACCGGAAGCCAGACCACCATCCTTTCTAATAGTAGTATCCACATGACTAAGTTAGAAAGCCATTCTCATGCTCTCCTTTTCCTGTCCCACTGAATATTTGTTTTAACCAAAGAGAAACAGGTTCAAGAATAAGACATTGAGAGAGTTCCACCCAAAAAACAGCTTAAATGTAGGGGTTATAGCTTCCTCCTGAGCCTTGAATTACATCTTCCACCCATCCTTGGATAAAGGAGGGATCTTGAAACAAGAACACAGACATCCCTTCAATATTGGACAAAACAGGACTATCACTGCCATAATGTTTTGTGAGAAATGCATCTAAAACAACTGCAAGTCCAGGAGTCAGGAACTGATCCCTAATGCCATGCTTCCCAGAGTGCCATTTGAAGGTCCTGGAATGGAGAAAGCCCCTGATGCAAAACCCTGATCCCAGGCTCTCATGGTTTTTGCCAGCACAGGGATCTGACAAATTTTAGCCCAACTTCCCCAAATCATGTTCTGCTATGCCAGATGTGTTCATCTGATATGGCAGGATGCATGATTTTTAGAAACTGGAGTAAAATGTGTCAAATTCCAATAAGTGATTAAATTAACATCTGCCAGGGTCAGGTGGTCATCTAATCCAACCTACTGCTCAAATCAGGACCATCACCAACTAGATCATCCCAGCAGGGCTTTGTCTACCTGGGTCTTAAAAACCTCCAAGGAAGGAGATTCCAAAAGCTATCTGGGTAGCCTGTTTCAGTGCTTTACTACCCTCCTAGTGAGAAAGTTTTCTCCTAATATTTAACCTAAAACTTCCCTTGTTGCAACTTGAGACCATTGCTCCTTGTTCTGCCATCTGCCACCACTGAGAGCAGTCTAGTTCCACCCAGTTTGGAACTACCCTTCAGATAGGTGAAGGCTGCTCTCAGTCTTGTCTTCTTCAGACTAAATAAGTCTAATTTCCTCATCCTCACCTCAAAAGTCATGTTCCCGAGCCCCCTATTTTCTTGCTCTTCACTGGACTCTCTCCAGTATGTCTACAACCTTTCTTTAGCAAGGGGCCCAAAATTGGACACATTACTGCTGATGTGGCCTAACTAGTACTGAATAGAGGGGGGAAATCACTTCCCTCAAGCTACTGGCAACACTCCTACTAACACAGCCCTGTATGTTGTTAGCCTTCTTTGCAACAAGGGCACACTGTTGGCTTGTATTTAACTTACTGCCCACTGTAACCCACAGGTCCTTTTCTGCTGAACTGCTGCTTAACCAATAAGCACCCTACCTGTATCAGTGAATGGAAGAGATTGTTCCATCTTAAGCGCAGGACTTTGCACTTGTCCTTACTGAACTTCATGAGATTTCTTTTGGTCCAATCCTCCAATTTATCTAGGTCACTCTGAATTCTACTGCTCCCCACAATTTGGTATCATCTGCAAACTTCCTGCACTCTATGCCATCTTCCAGGTCTTTGATAAAGATATTGACCAAAACCAGGCCCAGGGATGACCCCTGGGGCACTCCACTTGATACCAGCTGCCAACTAGACATCAAGCCATTGATTATTACTCTTTGAGCCTGACAATACAGCCAGTTTTGCTCCATCTTACAGTCTATTCATTTAACTCATCCTTTGCTTGCTTGCAAGAATGTTGTGGGAGACCATACCAAAAGCCTTGCTAAAGTCAAGGTATATCACTACCCTCCTCGCATCCACAGAGCCAGTCATCTCATCATAGAAGGCTATCAGGCTGGTCAGGCATGACTGGCCCTTGGTGAATATATGCTGACTGTTTCTAATCACCTTCTCCTTCAAATGCTTAGAAATGGATTCCTTGAGGACCTGCTCCACAATTTTTCTCGTCCTCCTGCTCTTCTTAAAAAACGGGCACTATATTTGCCCTTTTCCAGTCATCTGAAACCTTTCCCAATCACCATGAATTTTCAAAGATAATGGTCAATGACTCTACAAACATATCAGCCAACCCCCTCAGCACCCTGAATTCTTCAGACTTTTCCACACCATCTGTCACTAGGTTTACGTTGTCTCCTTCATTTAGTAAGGGGCCCACACTTTCCCTGATATTTCTCTTCTTGCTGACATACTTGTAGAAACCCTTCTTGTTACTCTTCACATCCCTTGCTAGCTGCAATTCTAATTGTGCTTTGGCCTTCCCAATTTCATCCTTACATGCCCAAGCACTATTCTTATACTCCTCCCTAGTCATTTGTCCATGTTTCCACTTCTTGTAAGCTTCCTTTTTATATTTTAGCTCACTAAAGAGTTCCCTGCTAATCCAAGCTAGTCTTCTGCTGATCTTCAGAATTGTTCATTCCTGTGCCATTCGTAAGGTTTCTTTAAAATACAATCAAGTCTCCTAGACTCCTTTCCCCTATAACACTGGCCTCTCAGGGGAACCTGTCCATCAGCTCCTGAGTGCGTCAAAGTCTGCTTTTATGAAATCCAGGGTCCTGCTCTTCTTTCTTCCTTTCCTCAGGAACCTGAACTCAATCAAATTGTGATCACTGCTGCCCAACTTGCCATCCAGTGCTACATTTCCCACCAATTCTTCACTGTTTGTGAGCAGCAGATCACAGAGAGAATGACTCACAATTGGCCTCTCTAACACTTGCACCAGGAAGTTGTCCCTAAACTCTCCAGAAACTTACTGGATTGTCTTTGCAATGCTGTATTCTCCTCCCAGCAGATGTCAGGGTGACTGGAGTCTCCCATGAGAACCAAAGCCTATTACTAAGAAACTTCCAGTAGCTGTTTGACAAAAATTTCATTCACCTCATCCTCTTAGTCTACTAAGCTATAGCAGACACCTATGATGACATCACCTTTGTTGCTCTCCCTTCAATCCGAACCCAAAGACTTTCAACAGGCCTATCTCCAGTTTCATATAGGAGCTTTGAGCAATCATACAGCTCTTTTACATAAAATGCAACTCCTCCTCCTCCTCCTCTTCTCTCCTGCCTGTCCTTCCTGAACAATTTATACCCATCCATGACAGTGATCCACTCATGTGAGCTATCCTACCAAGTTTGTTATTTTTAATCACATCATAGCTCCGTGACTGTGCCAGCACTTTCAGTTTTCCTGCTTGTTTCCCAGGCTCTTTACATTTGTATACCAACACCTGAGATAACTAGCCAATTGTCCTTCTTTCTCAGGAAGAATGAAAAGGCCTCCCCTGTTGTGCCCTTCTGCTTTTGCTTCCTCCCTATCACCTGGTTCCCCACTTGCCTCAAGACTTTGGTCTCTATCCCCTGGCAAACCTAATTTAAAGCCATCCTCACTAGGTTAGTGAGCCTGTCTGCAAAGACGCTCTTTCCACTCTTTGTCACCTGGATCCCATCTCTTTCTAGCAATCCTTCTTCTTGAAATAACATCCTGTGGTTCAAGAAACCAAAGGCCTACTGGTGACACCATCTGTGCAACTATGTATTGATCTGCAGGATGTGTCCACTCCTGCCCAGGTCCTTCCCCTTGACCATAAGGATCGAGAACACCACCAGAGCCGCTGTCCCCTTCAGCCTTGCACCCATAGCCCTTTAGTCTCTTTTGATCAGCTCAGGGTTACTCTTAACAGTATCATTGGTGCCCACATGAATGATCAGTAGGGCTGTCTGAAGCTTCAGGTGCTGATTCGATTTGGAAGGGCTTCAGAATGATTTGGCAGCCAAATCTCTAAATCTGAATTTAATTGGGAGACCAATACAAAGGTCTGAATTGATTTAAAGCTCTCTGAATCAATTTGGAAAAGATTCAGAGAGCTACAGAGAGATTTGGAAATTCAGGCAGTCCCTGCTCACCACCGCAGGGAGCTGGACCCAGACTCCATACCAGTAAGAA
>NW_017728948.1:50235486-50238703 GCF_001723895.1 Crocodylus porosus
CTCACCATCTGCTGCAGCAGCCATCAGGGCTTCTGGGGGCTTGTGGCAGACCCCCACACACAGCATGGGGCAGTGGGGGGCAGCAGGGTTCGCCTCCCCCGCCTGGCAGCAGCCAGTAAATGCAGGGCTCTGCATTTTTCTTTTTTTTAAGAGCTGGGATGCTGGAGCCAGGCAGGGCAGCCATTGGTAGGGCTGGGAGAGCAAGTGGGGCCTGTTTGATTCAGAGATTCAGCTGATTCAGCAGTGGCCAAATCTCTGAATCAGATTCGGCTGAATCAATTCAAGACAGTGATTCAAAATCACCAAATTGAATCACTGTCTCCCGAATAGGCTGAATCCAAAGCAAATACTAGCCACTTCTCAGAAGCCTTATGAACAATGTGTGGTAGTCATTGGAGAGCTGGATGAGTCTTGGTAATCCTTCTGTGACATCTTGACTTTGGGCTCCAGGCAAGTAGCAGATTTCCCAGGACAACAGGTCAGGCTGGCAGATGGATGCCTCCACCCCATGTGGATACCATTAAGAGTGTTATATATAAGTTGTTAGATTTATGCCAGGATGGCATGTAGGAAACTAGAAGGAACAGCAGAAGAGTAAGTTAAGTATTCTCTAAGAATAAACAAGCTTTATCATTCTATAAATTTAACTCATTGTTTTTTTTAAACTAGCACATGGTACCAGGAGTGGGGTATAAAGAAAGACAGAAAAATCCAGAGGCGTTAAAAGCTGTCCAGCAATGCAGCAGAAAACTAGAAGAAATTTAAGTCCATGATCAGCGACTAAAATAGTAGGGCTGTGTGAAGCTTCAGATCGCAAATTGATTCAGAAAGGATTCAGAAAAGATTCAGTGACTTGGAGGGCAGTCTTTATGGGGAAACAGAAACTTAGAAGAGGGAGGGGGAGGAGGAAGGGGAGCGGGGCAGGAGGGGGAGCAGGGGGGAAGGACTGACATCTCTAGCTGGCCAGTGACTGTGACTTCTCCGACTGCCCTTACAATCACAGTGTCTGGGGGGAGGGACATAGAACCAACATAAAAGCCTCTGTCTTCAGGTTTTTCTGTCCCTTTCCTGAGCTGTTTCTGTCTGAGTTTCTCAAAGGTACTATGGCTACTGGCTTACTTAGTCAGTGGCCTGCTACTTTTTGCTCTTAGAAAGGATTGGATAGGATATAGCTTAGTATCTCTCTACTTCATACTTATCCAATTCATTTCTTTCAATTCATATTTTTCTTTTTTTTTGCAATACTTTTAAAAAAGAATGCTCAGTGTTTTCCCTGGCAGTGTGATCCATCACTGTGCAGGGAAGCACACACTGCATACACCTGTACACATGTAGAAGAAGAAAAATCAGATATTCATTGAAGAAGAGAGTCAGATTATACATAGTAGTTATTAATGTTATTATAGTTAGTTTACATACAAACTAAAGACAATGCAGAAGAAGAAGTAAGACAGAGATACAAGTTGAGAGATTAACACACACAACACCACTCAGAGTCCAAGAAGAAGGGGATATATTATTTTAGGTACACTACATAGAAGAACAAGAAGTAGTCACACATTCACATTAATAGCACATCACAGAAGCAGACAAAATATATAGTTATTATTAAGAATCATAAATCAGGAGTCAGCATACCAGGCTCCACTACACACACATACAACAACACAGAGTAAGCAACAGACAGAAGAAGTCACACACACCTTTTGCAGCACGGGAAAGATTCATATAAAGCATGCTGGAAAGGAAGGTGCCAGGTCTTCTGGCAGGGGAGGGAGATGAGGTAGCAGGAAAGCTAGAGCTAGAGCTGCAAGTCCTGTGCCCCCACAAACATAGACACATACTCTTCCCAAGCAGCCAGGATGCTCCTGCTACCAGTGGAAGCAAGGTGGGAGCAGTACCTGTACCTGACATCCCTGTACCTGCACCACCTCCCCTAACTCCAGAAAAAGGCACCAACTGCAGAATCGCTGTCTCCTCTACCCCAATGTCATCTCCTAGTGTGAGCCTCCCACTGCCACAGAAAGAGCTGGAGCTGGAACTAGGGGAGCTGAGTGCTCTGGCTCAAGCAATTCTGTGGACCCAGGGGGAATCAGAGTTTGTGCTCCACACCCCTCAAAGTTCCCCTAGACCCAGGTCTCCTTCTCTGGAAAGCAGCACCTTGGAGGAGGTTGAGGTTGTGGAAGCAGGTGGCTTAGCTTAGGCAGCTCTTCCTGCTGCTGTGCCTGAGCCTGCTGAGGAGGAGGATAAGGCAGCATCCCCACCCTCAACCCAGACCATGTGCGTAGAATAGTGTGGGAGCACTTGGAGATGCCAGATGATTCCAGGTTTGCTATCTTCCAGCACTGCCAAAGGCAGATCAGCTGGGGAAAGGACATGAAACACTGCCACCATTATGATGCTGCTGCATCTCAGGAGGCAGCACCCCCTTGCCCTTCTTCCTGCTCAGCCTGGCACCAGTGTGTGCCCAAAGGAAAGTTACCTCCTCACTCCAAAGCCCCTGTCCCCCCAAAGCAGAGTCAGGCCACCCTGGAACAGTGGGGGAAAGGTAGACAGAAAGGGGGGCAAGTTGCAAAGGTGAGTGAGATCACCCAGAGCATTGGGGAGATGCTTGCTCTGGATAGCCAGCCCTGCTCCCTAGTTGAGCAGTCAGGGTTCAGGCAGCTCATGGTGCTTGTGGTCCCATCTTACCAAGTGCCTTTAGCAGGACAGTGGTTCCCTCTCTGTATGAGGCAGGGAGTACTTGAGGGAGGAGCTGTGAAAGGCAGGGCTGCAGGTAGCCTTGCACTTCACCTCAGACATCACGCCTACCTCTCCCTCACAGAGTACTGGTGCAATCAGTCAGGCCATTGGTGGGCTCTCCTCCAAGCCAAGATACTGGATGAGTCCCACACCATGAGTGAGATCATGGTGGCTGTGAAACGCATGGTGCAGGGGTGGCTCTTTGGGCATGCCAAGCTCACCCATGGGTTCATGGTCACCGACAATGGGGCCAATATGGTCAAAGCTGTCCGTGATGCCAACTTTGTTGGCATCCACTGTGTGGCACACAGCCTGCACCTCATAGTCAAGGATGCCTTGGAGGGGGACAGGGCTGCCGGTGATGGTGCCACCACCACTATCGCTACAAGCCAGCTGATTTCATAGATTTCATAGACATCAGGGCTGGAAGGGACCTCGGGAGATCATCGAGTCCAGCCCCCTGCCCAAAGGGCAG
>NW_017728948.1:50238714-50271489 GCF_001723895.1 Crocodylus porosus
AGACGCAGCCTCTTTCCTCCCGCTACAGGGGATGAAGCTGCTACAAGCAGTAAAGAGAGGGGAGAAGCAGTGCCACCAGAGCCACTGCCTGTGCCTGAGACTCTCTCATGTCCAGACACAGCAGCCACAACCTCTCCCACCATAACTGCAACCAGCACAGCAGTGCACTGTACCCCTGTGTCACTGCCTATGCTGAACTTTCCAGTGCCAGAAGAGCTGGATCTGGATCTCAGTGCCCTGGCAAGAGAAGTTCTGAGGAAGGAGGGGGAATCAGATGAGTTTGTGCTTGACACCCCTCAGGTTTTTTCCTTTCAAGCCATGAGGTCTTTTCCAGAAGGCACTTCAGAAGGTGCCTCTGTACAGGTGAAGGCAAGGGGCTCAGCTAAGTCTGCTCTTTCTCTTGCTGTGCCTCTGACTGCTGAAGAGGGGGAGAGTTCAGCAGCATCCACAGATGCACCCGCACACCAGAGGGAAAGGCCTAGTACTAGCATGGTCTGGGATCATTATGAGCTGGCAGATGATCCTGCATTTGGTATGTGCGTGCACTGCAGAGCCAAAATCAGTTGGGGCAAGGGAACAAAGTACCTGACCATCTCAGGGATGCTGAATCATCTCCGCAGGTACCACCCCTTTGTCACATGAACAGCTCCCACTAGCTCCACACCCCCATCCCCCCCACAGCAGAGGCAGGGCACCCTGGAACATTGGGGGCAAAAGGGACCAGTTGCAAATGCGAGCAAGGTCACCCAGAGCATTGGGGAGATGCTTGCTCTGGATGGCCAGCCCTTCACCTTTGTTGAGCGGCCAGGGTTCAGGCGGCTCCTGGCACTGCTGGCTCCATCCTACCAGGTGCCTGCATGCACCACCTTTAGCAGGAGGGTGGTGCCCTCCCTATACAACGCATGCAGGGAGCACTTGAGGGAGGAGTTGCACAAGGCAGGTCCACAGGTGACCGTACCCTTCAGCTTGGACATCTGGAACAGCCAGGGTGAAGATCATATGTACATCTCCCTCACAGGGCACTGGTGTGGTCAGTCAGGCCATCAGTGGGCTCTCCTTCATGCCAAGGTGATGGAAGAGTCCCACACAGCAGCAGAGATAAGGGGAGGCCATGAACCACATGGTGCAGGACTGGCTGGGCATTGGGCAGGCTGAGCTCACCCACAGCTTCATGGTCACCGACAATGGGGCCAATATGGTCAAGGCAGTCCATGATGCCAACTTTGCTGGTATTCGCTGTGTGGCACACAATTTACATCTGATTGTGAGGGATGCCTTGGAGGGGGACAGGGCTGCCGGTCATGGCGCCAGCAACACCAGCAGGTTCATTTCCAGATGCAGGAAAGTGGCAGGCTACTTCCACTGGAGCATCAAGGGGGGCAAAATCCTGCAGGACAAACAAGCAGAGCTAAATGTCCCATGACACAGAATCATCCAGGATGTGGAGTCTCAGTGACACTCCACATACCTGTTGCTTGAGAGGCTGGTAGAGCAACAGAAGGTCATCCATGAGCTGACCTTGCTTGGGGAGATTGGGATCAGCGGCCCCCTGACCAAAGCTGAGTGGGATGCCATCGCCCAGATTTTGCTGGGCTTCAATCCCTTCCTCAAGGTCACTGAGACCCTCAGTGCTGCTGATACCTTCCTCAGCCAGGTGGTCCCCATAGTGAAGGAGCTCCACAGCCAAATGGAGAGCTTCCTGGGGGTGAATGTTCCTGGCTGGGGCAGGCCGCTGTCACCAGATGTGCAGGCACTGGTAAGGCCACTGAATGAGGGCCTTAGGAAAAGGCTTGAACCCTTGGGGTCCAACACAGTGCATATGCTGGCCGCCATCTGTGACCCAAGGGTGAAGGGCACCATATGTGGCAGCGAGACACTGAGTCACTGGAGGGAGGTACTTATTAAGAAAGTAACAGAGGCGGAACGGCGGAGGCGGGGGAAGTGGAACAGGGGGATCCACTGCCTGAGCCCAGCCTGCCATCCACGAGCCAGTCTTCCCCTCTACCACAGGCGCTGCCAAGATGGGCTAAGGCCATGGCAAACATTAGGGGGGTCCAGACCCACCAGACCCCAGGATCAGGCAGACAGCCCTCACACCATGCTTACCTTGCTGAGCCTGTGGAGCCCCTGGACTGTGACCCCTTGGCCTACTGGGCAACCCACAGCCCAATGTGGCTGGATCTGGCCACAGTTGCCCGGGAATACCTGTCCTGTCCACTGACCAGTGTGCCAAGTGAGAGGGTGTTCAGCATGGCTGCTGATGTTGTGACACCCCACCGCACCTGCTTGGATCCTGGTTTGGTGGTGCAGCTGCTGTTCCTCAAGGTGAACCTCATGCTGCTGGGTTCCCCAAGCTCCAGGTGCAATCGAAGCGAATGCCACCCTCCTCGCTCCATCTGGATCATCAGTTTTGTCTGTCAGCAGCCTAAGGTGCAGTTTCCCCCAAACCCAGGCAGCTATCACTGTGAAAGTTGGCAGGCTTTGTGGGCTCCTCAGGGGCTAGCAAGCCTGCAGTTTTGAGCTCCCTGTGGCTTTCCACATAGAAGTCACAGGAGGTTTTCTCTGAAGAATTTGGGGTGCTGCTTCTCTGAACCCCCTGAACCTATCTTGTTGAAAGTTAGTACACTTTGTGGGCTCCTCAGGAGCTACCAAGTCTACAAGTTTTATCAAGATCAGACAAGAAATGCCAAAGTTATAGCCTGCTTCAACCTTCCCCATTATAGCCTATGGTGAAGTCAAAGCAGATCGAATATTCGACTGAGCTTCGACCACGACTCGAAGCAGACCCCCTTTGACTTGAAGTGGACAGCAAATTGAAGTGGGACCCAGTTTAATATTCGACATGGCTGTCGAATCAAATATTATCTGCTCTGCACAGCCCTACTTGTTGTTCCAGCAGTACTAAAGAAGGACATATTAAACAGAATGCACGAGGGACATCTAGGTTTTGAAAAATGCAAAAGGAGAACAAGGGGTGCTCTATATTAACCCAACACAAATACTGATAGAAGATGTTGTAAAGGCTTGTACAAAATGCCTAAAGTACAGATCAGTGCAAAGAAAAAAGAGCCCATGATGATCATGGAGGAACCCATAGGTCTGTGGTATCAAGTGGGCATTAACTTATTCATACATGAAGGAAAAAATATGTATTAGTGAGAATAATAATCCAGCACTATCCTGAAATTGCATTGTTTGAAAGCACAACAGCAAACCATGTCATAACACACACCAAATCGATTTTTGCTAGACATGGAATTCCACAAATTATGAGAACAGACAATAGACCTCAGTTCAACTGTCTTAAGTTTAAAGAGTTTTCAAACCAATAGGGATTCTGTCACAACACTTCAAATCCTAAATACTTACAATCCAATGATCTGGTAGAAAATGGAGTACAAACAGCAAATACATTGTTGAAAAAGCCTCAGATTCACACAATAGTGTTTACCTGTCACTTTTAAATTACAGGGCAACGCCCATGAAACATTGTCCCCAGCAGAAATGCTGTTTAACAGAAACTCAAAACAGGCTGCCAAATCTTGTGGATGATGCTCATCTGAATGAAAAGCAAGACCTGAAAACATTTTTTTTTAAATCAACAAACTCAAATAAAAATGGTACTATGACAGGGGTTCCAGAGAATACCACGAATGCACAAGAAAGTTATGGTCCTTATTTCAGATGGCTGAACTTGGAAACAAAAAGCAATAGTTTCCCATCAAGAAGCTCCCTGATTCTGTGAAGTAGTTATACTGGAAGGATACATGTTCAGAAGGAACAAAGGACACCTGCCATTTGTAAAGGGAGAGAAGCAGCAGCAGCATGAGATACACCAAAGGAAACAGAGCTAACAACAAAGCAACAAGTGACAGACTTGAAAATGACACATAAGTAAAGAACTCTGAACAAGGAAACCAAATAAGAACTGAACCAATAAGGACTGAGAATGCAGAGCAAATGAGAAGATCACTTAGAGGTAAAAAGCCAACACAAAGACTAATAAATACATGTTGAAATGTGCTTTAACTATGGGTTGAACTAAACCACCAATGTTAGTATTATGTGGGGGGGAGGGATGTTATCCAGTGTTACATGTAAAGGTGGAAGATATGTGGATACTTTTAAGAGTGTTATGTATAAGTTGTTACATTGGCCCAGGGATGGCAGGAGGGAACCAGAAGGAATAGCAGAGGAGTAGGCTAAGAAGGCTCTCTGGATAAACAAGTGTTATCATTCTATCAGTTTAACTCCTTGGTCTTTTGAGAATAACACATCCCCCACAGAAAGTTATCTCCAACCACTACCACCCATCACTTCCTCTTGGTGGCAGTGGTCTCGATGCTCCCAACCTTGGGGGTACCTGGCTTGGCCTCCTTCACCAGTGGAATGGTTTCCTCCTCCTCCTCTGTTGCTGGGGCTCCATATCTGTTCTCCAGGCAAACTACAGCAAGTGGAAATGAAGATTTCTGCTTTCTGCCAGAGGTCATGAATTTCCAGCTCCCACTTTCGTGGGAGGTCATGTCTTCCTTCTCTAGCACTTCCTCTGGTAGTCCTTCCTTCACAGCCCTAGAGATCTCCTTCAGCATTGAATCAATTAAGTCCTTATGGTATAGGATATTTCAGAGCCTTGCCACATCCTGATGTAGCTCTTTTGCCTGCTCCCTGAAGGACACTATCAAGAGGCACTGCTCTTTCCAAGCACACCTTCACTAGCAAACTCCTCTATAAGCTGGCCTGTTTGTTTCTCCTTTGTCCCAAAAAGGTTCTCTTTCCCCTGCTTCCTCTCACCAAGTTTACAATGAAAAAAGGTGAGAGAGAGTTTCCTGGCTTGGGACTCTAAACAAGGGGCTTAAGTATTGGTCTAACTCCTGAGTTTTAGCTACTTACACAAAATATATGTAGATTTGCTAGTCTAAATTTAAAAAAGAGCTTACCTTAAAGGATGCCCTTCAAAGAAGGGGGTGGCAAACTGACCAGTGAACTGATTGGAAACTTCCCTATTTACTCAATCCCTGTTTAGTGACTTGGAGAGTCTCCTTTTAAACCCTGCTGGGCCTGAACTGACTCCATCCTCTTGTTAGGGCTTTTGTCAGACACAGGTATCAATCACTTGGCAATCACTCAGAGCAATGCTGTTATGCAAATGGATAAATGCCAGCTTTATATTAGGTAAGTAACATGGAGATAGACTTTTGCCTATTGCCTTATTCTTACTTGAGTTTTGCATTGCCTTAAGAAACTTCATCTTGTATTGCTCTGTAGCGTGACATAAATGCTTGACTTTTGTATGCTGTATGTGTGAAAGAATGGGTGAGAGTATGTCTGTGGAAAAGAAAAACATCAGCTGGCAACTGGCTAAAGAATGCAGACAGCCAAAAGACCAAGACAAGAAGAATCCACCCCAGAATAGTAAAAGAACGTCAATCGACCTTCAAGAAAGAACACAGTGATAACACAGCAAAAGCCCAGAGGACTGCGTGAATTGACAAGGCTATAAAAGATGGGGCGAAACATATCAATTTTGGGTCTTGTTCTGCAAGTCATCCTGGAGCATTGGCTCATCTGACAGGATGAACTGGTAGAAGCTTGGCTCCCACTCCCACCCAGATCCAACTTGGCTAACCACTAAGTTGATCCGAGCACCGATAAGACTGGTAATGTATACCAGTACAGAACAGAAATTGGGGTATAAATGTGGTGTGTGTGTTTGTGTAAGTGCTTAATCATTAAACGTGGCACTTTGCCTTATTCCCCTCATAAGGTCTCATTCATGATTTGAGCAATTGGCAATTTGTGTAAGAGCATTCCCAACTGTTCAGGGCTCATGCCCAAACATACAGCTCACCGAACAGACGCAGCAAGCCAAACGCACAGGCAGCCCTGGCTCACTTACTTTTCCAGAGCAGGATCTGATGCCTGGCTCCACTTCCTTTTCCCCTTCCTCCTTTTGTTCCCAGTGAACTGCTTGCAAACTGCCTTGTTTGCTGTCCCCATTCACTTGGTCATGGCCCATCATGCAACCTTATCATCAATTGGTTACTTGGAAAAAAAGGGACCCTGGTGTAACCTACAGGCCACCTACTATGAACCACTCTGGGAACCAGTGCCTTAAACCATGTATTTTATTATTTGGAAGCATACTTCTGTTCACCTACCTAGCCCCTTTGAAGTTTGAAGAAAGGGAAGATGTCTCCCTGTATAGGAAGACAAGGTTCCTTTGGTAAATTTGATATCTTTTATTAGACCAACTCAAGTAGTTGGAAAAATTCTTCTTAGCAAGCTTTTGGGTTTAAATATCCTTTGTCAGGCTGAGGAAGCATCTGCAGTTGTTGTGTGCTCTTCCTGGATGGAAGGAATAGTAAAGAAGCCAGAGGCTGGTATGCATGCAAGAAAGGCAGTCAGTGAAGATGTAACTTGACGAGTCAGTGGGTGAGAGGCAGGTGGGGGGGAAGGGGAATTAGTGTAGCTGGTAAAGGAGAGGTACCTGGGTACCAGATGTTAGGCAGGTTATAATGTGGCATAAATCCAATGTCTATATTTAGTCCATAAATTTTTGTATCCAGGAGGTTGGTGACGTGAAGTTCATAGACTCATTTCTGAGAAACTTTTTGTAAGTTTCCTTTGAGGATTAGAACTGAGAGATTGGAGAGATAGTGGTTTTCTTGTGAGAAATGTGCCCCCACAGGTAATTGGGTATTCTTGTCTTTGACAGATTTCCAGTGTGAGTTCATTCTGGTACGCAGTTGCTGTTTGGTGTCTCCTACATATTTTCCATCACGGCATCTGGTGCATTGAATGAGATACATTTCATTTCTGGAGGTACAGCTGCAAGATCCAGGAATGCTGATGGTTCTTTTGTGGGGTGTACTAATTGTGGGGGTGATGGAGATATGTTGGCAGGTTTTACATTTCTTCCCAGGGCATGGTCTAGATCCATTTGGTATGTTTTGGGCCATAAGAAGCTTGCTTCTGGTAATGAGATTAGCAAGGTTTGGTGCTTGTTTGAAGGCTAGGGTGGGTAGTTCTGGGAAGATCTCTTTAAGAATTGGGTCGCCTTCTAGTATGCATTGTTTTAGGATTTTCTGTATAGGTTCAAGAGAGGGGTGATATGTCATAACCAGTGGTATGCAATTTATGGGGTTTTCCTTCTGTATTGCAGCAGTCGTTCACGTGGTATCCGGGTGGTTCTTTCAAACTTCAGGCCTCAGATTTATAGCTTCTAACACACATACAATTTTAAAAGACAAAGTAAAATTCTTTTAAGTGAAAACTTCCTCCTTTCTTCTAGCTAGAATTTGCAACACTTCACTGATCTGCAGCTAATTAGTGCCATACTCTGAAAAATATTGCTGTGATTCATGATAATGCAGAGGGGGATCATAATTGTTTCAAAACAACTTATATTTTAGGGATTTAACTCTGAAAAAAAAATCTAAGAAAAAAAATCATAGCTATTGCTTGGCTGGCTACCATCATAATTCCAGCTGCATTTCTCCAATCTTTCCTCAAACACTTTAAACATATGAATTTAGATCTAAAATAATTAATATTCATGTAATTAGATATTTTAAGTCTATGGCTAGACTTATTGGGTAAGGCTCTCCAAATTGTGAGGACCATAGTTGTCATGTTTAGCATGGCAAGTAGATGATGCATAGTGTGATGCATAGCTTCCATTCTTTATCTCTACTAAATTTAATTCAACTAGTCTATCACAGGCAGCAAATTAGACTGAGCCTTCCCAATTGCTGTGAATGCCAAAGCAAAACTATGAACACTAGAAAAAATATGTATACAAATTTACTGTTTGGCAAACTTATGCCAAGTTAATGGGTATGAGCAGAGCTTTCAAAGCAGTTCTTCAGTATAAAAGATTGTAGGTAAGAGGTCCAGATCTCAAATGTGTAATTATTTTAAATCAAGCTGCTCCATATTCATTTTGCATGCTATCAAAACATTCTAAGTACTCTACAACCACTTCACTTCTAAAAAAGCAGTTTGACATGCTGTGAAAAAACCCAATACAAGAAGTCTCAAGAAGAATTTTCTTTCAAAGTAGTTCCTGCAATACTCTGATTTCCTGACATCAATAACCAAGGTAAATAAAACATAAAAAGTGTTTCCCATGTAGTCATTCATTATTACATTGATAGAATGAAGAATGCATTGATCCCTAAATGCAAGTAATTTTTTTGTCAGTGACAATTTAGTTTTATGTGAGGAATGGAGTTTATAGATAATGTGTTCTACCAAACTAAAGCCAAATTATAGTTTATTTTGGAATTTTCAAGGATCATCGCAACATGTGACATTAACCTACAAATGATAATCAGCTGCTTGATTTTAAGCACACATGTAGTCTCAGTGAGGACCATAGGCCTGCCCATGCAAGTAGAATTACATATACATAAATTTCTAGGAAAAGGATCTTTTAATACCAATGCTGTCATCCCAAAAGTTGGACCCCCCTGACTGCTACAGGTATTTTCTATGGACCAGTGCCTTCAAATATGCATTTAGAATGCCACAAAATCTTTATGACAAAATAGTAAAGTATAAATGATTTTTCCCCTAGTGTTAGGCAAAGCTGGCACAAATTAGATATAACAGGCATATTTGCATAACAGCCCATTGGGTTCCTTGTGATGCATTTAGTAGTTTCCTACCCTGGCAACCATAAGAATTATGCTACAGCCTTAAATACCAAGCAACCTGCAGTGTTTTGTAAAAATCATGTTAGGTGATTTTAAGAAAAAGTGGTGAAGTTGTAAAGCAAAATAATATTAAAGTTCAGGCTATTCTCAAACAGCTGCATTGCAGTAGATTTTTTTGCTTTGAAAAGTCATGGTGAGATTTTATAACAACTGATGAGCATTCAGCATTAGGAGCCCTGTATGTGTCCTTTGGAAGAGGATTCAGAGATGTTGGAAGTTTTTCTGCTCCCACTGGCTGCATGACAAAACTATGAACATAACTGTCAGATGTAGAAGGTAAAGCAAAGAACAGCGCCAAGGTGTTTTTTAATATCAATGAACTAAAGATTTCTAGGAATGACTGCTGCATCTGACTAATCTACATAAAAAGGTGTGGGGGTGAGGATGAAGGAAGGAAAAGGGGAAGAAAACAGTAGGATTTGGAAGGAAGACTGAAAGGCAGAATGCACAATAAAGGCAATGGAAAGAGTGGGATTGTAGGAGGGAACATATATTTCACAATAAATAATATTAAGAATGAGACACAGCGGATGATGGAAAAGCTGAAAAGCTGTATAGAGGAAAGAATGAAGTTAGAAGTAAAAATAATAGATTGGGCTCTGGACCAAAGACTTTGCATCTTTGTTATGCATGTACATTACATAGCACAATAAGGGTTGGGACTCAAGGTCCACACAAACTATGCTAAAATAAACCAGCCAAGTTTATGAAAAATGAACACCACAAACTCTGACACGCAAAGCCCTTGGGACTGCAGAAGTTATTATACTTAAATATAGGTTAAATCTAATAAAAGACTTAAGTACATCAAATTTGCCTAGACTAAAATTGCAACCCAGAAAACCACTGCTGAACTGCCATCTAACCTTGAAGGTGCCCAATTCATTCAGTAGTGTTTAACTTCAAAGGTCCTCAGGTGCCTAGAGTTCTGCTTTGGCATAAACCCAGAACTGCCTTGGCTTGACCACCTCAGCTCTAACTCCCACCTCACACCTGGGACCCAGAACCTGGGCAGATCTTCAACTAAGTCCCCACAGTAGCCTGTTCCAGTAGGCATGCCCTGAGACAATCTCTAATTCCGTGACAGTGGGTCCCTCACAAAACGGAGTTGCAGCCATTGCTTTCTTCGAAAAACGTGGCTACTGAGCCAGTACCAATCAGGCCATTAATGATGCCCCTGCTTCTAGGTTGCCACTCATCTTTTATAATAGCTTAGTGTGTCAATAAAAAAAAAAAAAAGAGTTAAGGTACCCAACCGTCTTCATGCATTGCATGATATACCTAAATGCTTAACATAGGAGCCATGAGCCTAGGATTTATGAATTGAAGTATCCAAGTCCTTTCCTGGATCTAGCCCTAAAGGTCTGATTGAAATCATGAAAGTCAGCCTTAAGTCTTTTGACAGGCCCAGTGTAAAGAAATCAGAATTGTATTCTGAAAGAATGTGCACAGTATTTACCACTGGGTAGTTTTGTCAACTGTTTTGTTTTCCAGAGTAGTATATCTCCCATTCTTACTTCTGCACAGCTCTTGTGAGGGATTCCAATGTTCTAAACTAAAAATCGAGCTGAGCAGCATGGCCCAACAGTGCGGGGTGGCTTAGACTGGTCATGATCTACTGGGGCTGCCCTGTGATACCTGCCTGTACCACTCTGCAACCCTGCTGTACTGGGACTGCCCATGCACACCTGTTCTGGGGTGAGGACAGCAGGGGCCAGGTCACAGGCAGATGCTTCACCCCTGTCCCAGGTCAGGCTGGTCACAATCTGTCACATGGGGAGCAGATCTCAGCTCTGCTCCAGGCCCCAGCCCCACACTGTAACCACCCCACAAACGCAATCCCAGCCCCACCCACCTGTCCTGCTCCCAGATACTGCTCCCTGCCCACTTGTGACCCCATACTATTCACCCAGCCAGGGGCCACTTGCTGGGTCAGAACCTCCCCACCTCCCACCTCAGCCCACAACAGTTCACGAAAACTCCCAAAGTGGCCCTCCAGCCCAACTAACTGCCCACCCCTGTGCTAAACCCCAAGATACATAAGTCATGCTTTGATTTTATTGTGTAACAGAGAGCTTGGAACCTTTTGTCATTTATTTAAGTCTGCTCCGCACCCGTACTTATGCGTGCTGTGCCACATGCAGTTGTATAAGTGGTAAAATGCACATCAGCACACAGAAAATGGTGGCGGTGCACTTTTGAACTAAAGCACCTTCTATGTGTTTTAGTTCAAAGGTGCACCACCACCATTTTCTCAGCACTGATGCATATTTCACCACTTATACAACTGCAAGCCATGCAACGCAAGGTGTTTTTCAAAGCACCTGGCACTGCAACGCTTGCATGTGTCAAAATGCCCTTTGCTACTTAAGAGAGAAGCAGCCTAGACAGAGAGCACTGCAGGGCAAGCAGGGTGCAGCTGCAGTTGGGTTGCCATAGTAACTGGTCAATCAGCTCAGACACTTGCAGGTACCCCAGGGTAGTCCCCTAACGAGAAGAGGGCAGGGCCCTGGAAGGCAGATAAACCCAGAGTCTGAGCTAGCAAGGCAGTCTAGCCCTGCAAGCCACAGGAATAGGAGATCCTGCCAAGGAAAGCTACCAGGGAATTCTTAATGAACTGCTGTGCTGCCTTGGATCACCAGTGAGGCTCTGGGAACTCACAGGGATATAACTCAGAGCTGAAAGGTTATCCTGGTACCACACGTACAGGGACGTTTTCCCTTTTAAAGGAGTAGAGGGCTGGTTCCCCTTTTGTTGATGTTGCTGGGCCCAGAAGGGAGAGTTTATGTTATAGCCCATGGGCTTATCTTTTGGTTACAGTTCATACTGGTGGTTTGAGTTGGGAAAGTGAGGGTGGTATTTGAAGGTCCCATTAATGCCCTAGGGGCATGTGATTGTCTTGAGCCCTGCTGGGGGTGGGCTCAAGTCATAGTGAGTACTGAGTGCTGCGTAGGTCAGAGCATGGGGCCACAGAGCCCAGAGCAGAGCAGAGGAAACTAGCACCCAAGAAGGGCAAAAACAAGGTCCCAGCACTAGAGGGCAAAACTAGAGCTGGCACCTTGAAGCCAGGCCCAATACAGTGGGCCTGGGCTAGAAGGCCCAGCCAGAAAAAGGGGGTTGAGGCTGAGAAGGCCAAAGGCCCAACAGAAAATGATGGCATGCCCAATACAGAAAAGCAAGTGTGGCCACACAGTCCTGTCCTCCCCTCCTCTCCTCTCCTGCATCATGGCTAAGCAAGAGGAGTTTGGGTTTTAGAACAGTTCAAACATCCTGAGAATCATAGAATCATAGAATCAATGAGTCAGAAGGGACCTAGACAGATCATCTAGATCCTTGAATTAGCTTGTCCTTTATTTCTTTATGTTAATAACATGAAACTTCAGATGTGGAACTGAATGATCAAGAATCAAAGAAAACATGTCATTATGAAAACAAGACACAAATAACCATTAATCTTGGCGTTTGCATTTGTCAAGTCTTCCCTGTTCAGAAATGCTTTTGGTTTTTGTGTTAAAGTTTAAGATGTTATTATCATTGTGCCTTCTTTGATTCATTCTGATAGGGAGAAGAACATCCCTCTTAGTATTAATTTTCCACATTCTGCCCCACTGTAGAAAAGAATGGGACGTAAGAACCGAGACAAAGTAGAAAACTTACTTCCTTCTGACATCTTTTCTCATCCTGTTCTGCACCATTCGGAATGAATCTAAAATCAAGAGCACCTAAATGATTTAAGGCATTTCTATACAATGTTCCCAGTGCATCCAGAGGTGCTCTTAAGTGTTCCCCACCAACCCACTCCCACTGCCATGCTCCAAACCCAAAAATGTTGGGGTGAAATCACTTGGGTGGTCCACAGAAGCTTCTTCAAGCACATTGGAGGCCAAGATGTCTTCTGGAGTGACCACATGAGAGGAGGTCCAAAGAGTGGCTTCACTGGCACATGTCCAGGTCTGGGGCATGCAAGTAGGATTAGGTAGGTAAAATACTCCTACCAGGACATGCTGGCTACATGGTACAGACATTATCATTTGAGTCCCACTGAGAATCAATCATACTTGGCTTTAGTACCACCTGACTTTCAGCTCTCCAGCCATCACAGTGAAGTTTAAAACTCTGAGTTACATATTTAGGCTCCATATATAATGCATAAGAATATTCGGTGTCTCACAAAATAAGATACAGAACCCATCTCTCTTACAAGTGAACTGCTTTGATCTAGCCAATAGAAATGCTGCAGAGAAGAATCTGAAATGAACACTGCCCCTCTTAGGCAGCTCACTCACTACCCTGAATGCTCTCCTGAGGGGAAGGTGCCTCAAGAACAAATATTTGCTCAAAGAACTATCCTGGAAGTTGGGAATGATGACTTTGACGATCCCCAGCATGAGAGTGTGACAGCTGAAAATTATGTCTGTGTGATAAAGGCGCTCGCTGAAGGCTCTATGAAGATTAGACCAAGTGTTTTCCTGTCATTTGTTTAATATTAAGCTACATGTTGATGCCAAGAGCCTAATTAAAGTTTAAGATGTAGGAAGGCCTTGTATGAAGTAAGGCCTAGTAAATTTAACAAAGCCTTGAAGTAGTAAGGCCCTGTGGTGTAGTTAAAATTAACCTTATCAAAGGAATGCAAGGCTTGTACTGCTATTGGTCAGTCTAAGGACAGTTGAAGTAAAAGGAATCTGAGTGGCTGTAAGTTATCAGCACAGTTCAAAAGTTATAAATTGGCTGAAACATCCAGAAATCATTCAGAAGGAAGATAGAGGTCTGTGAAAGGGATTAAGTAGCTGTTGACCTGGATCAGTAAGCCTGTGGATCTCAAGGAGCCCAAGGACTGAATACTAGGGTCCTTCCCAGTACCTCTCCAACAGTGCTGATTGGAGACGCCTAACTTCACTGAGCTTTGTGGAAAGAGAAACTTGTCGTACATCAGGCATCAGAGGGGACAGCCAATAAGTCGCCGATGTGAATTATTCTTGTCTGTCATTGTTTGTCTTGTTACTATGCGTATTTGTATTTTTGTTAAGTCAATAAATCTTTTCTGCCTGCCGGGCTTTATTTTCCCCGACAATACAGCTCTGATGTTTCAGCCAAGCGTAGGGGCCGTTAAAGGCAATGAGGTCGTTCTTTCCCCGCGTCGCCGATGCCACATCTTGATGTCCCGTCAATGGGGGTCGCCTAGCGGGTCCCTCGCTGCCCGGGGCTGACCCGGCAGATGTACATGGTGCTCCTCCACCCCTGCACCCTGGCCTCATGCCACCTTTTCTGAGCCGACTCAGTGGAGTTCTGTGGTCCGTCACGCCAATCCAGCTTCCTCCCAGGCCCTATCCCTTAAACGCCAAGTGTTGAGCCACTCTGGTTACAGGGTTGGCTCATGGCCCCTATCCTGGGTCCCCTAAGCCCAGTCTGACCCTGCTTCAGTAGTTTGGGCGACGATCCCGCCTCGATCATGACCCCATGCCCAGGTCCTCGGCTCCCTTCCGAGTCGGTCGTCCACCTGGGTCCTGAACATTCCCTGCAGCTGCTCCCCCTCTCCGATGTCCTGGTTGAGCCCCACTCGCTCTCTGCCGGCTGCTGGGACTTGCCGCTGGCTCTCTCTCCCTGGAACTCCTGGCTCTGGCCCTCTAGTCCCCTTGGGATGCCACTGTGGACTGAGTTCCTCCCACGCCTCTCTTCTCCGGGGCCATCCGTCCCTTCCACTGCAGCTGCTGCCATTTTTATCTTCGCTGGCCAGTGTCTGGTGCTGACATCACCGGCCAGCTGCAGCTGCACATAAAGCCGGCTCACAAGCTGCGCGGCTTTCCCGGGGGCATTGTTCCCTGCTGCAGGTGAGTCGCTGGCATCACCCCACTCCCCGGGACACCTTTCTTACCTTTCTATCCCCTGACCACCCTCTCAATCCATCCCAAAACCTCTGCTGGTGGCTGGGACAGACAGGAGTACTGAATTCAGGGCTCCCACTTCCTGGACATGTGATCTGACCACTAGACTATTTACAAGAGGTGGGGACAGACACTTCTATTTAAAAAGTGGGAAGAATTCCATTTTGTGAGCAGCCCAATTCTGCAGAACTCCTACCACCTGGGCTCAGAGGATTGACAAGGAAGAATGCCTAGTTTTTTGATCTAGAATAGACTTTAAAGGAAGACAATGCACTGATCTTCTCAATCTGGGTGTAGTTCTAGGCAATGCAGAAAGAATTCTAGGCCTCTGGTTTAAGGAAGGGCTTGGATCACAATTTTGAATGCAAGTGCATGAACACTGCCTCAGTCCTGTACTGGACCTAATCCTTAGGCTCCAAAGTACCTATAACTACACAGAAGTACACCCTCGAGAGATACCAGAACTACTTTCAAACAAGCTAACTTGAATACTGGTAGCACTCGACATGCAGCAGCACAAACTTCAACATAAGCTAGTTTATCCTGCGGAACTGTCTCTCACTTAAGTAGGTTAAGGAGGTTGACCATTGTAAAAGGAAGTGAGTGAAAGCTTTTAACATATTTTGAATATTCCAGTACCTTCTCACTTAAGAGCTGTTTTTACATGGTCTGACTTGCCAATTTTTAATTCTTTGAAAACAAATAAGAGACATCTCGGGTTCTTGGCCACTTTTCTGAATCAGTTTCATAAAATTTTATGAATCTTCTCTTTCTTTCCTTCTTACCCATCCTTTCAGTTACAAAAGCCTTTTTCATCCCAATTTATAGCCAAACATTTACTAAAATATATATAGTCACATATATATTCTCTCTTGCACTTCCTCTCATTTTTTCCTATGCTAGTTTTAAAAGGCTCTTCATATTCTTGATTGTTTACCTCCCTTGAGCATGTGTTTCTTCCACCTGGTCTCCCCAAACACAAACTTCAGATTTTTTTTGAGCAGTCCCTCATGAAGTCATACTGACTCTTTCTTGTTTCTTTCAATATTTCATAAAGATATCACTGTGCCCCAGTTCCTTCATTTTTAATCATAAAAAACCTACCAATATTTTCTTTGCCAGTAACAGTACTTGTTAGCTTTCTCCTGTTTTTGCCTTATAATTAGCAGAGTATATTTTTGTATCAGTGATAAAACTTTTTTTCAGTTCTCATGATAGATGCTTTATTCCCATTTTTACTCCTGATTTTAGTCACATGAACTTGTACAATATTCTTGTTACAATTTTCTCTTGTACTACTGTTACAGGGCACCTTCTCAGTCTCTAGTGACCCTGAAAGCCGTTGTTTCCCTTATGTCATCTGCAATGACTTGATGGGAGAAAAAACAAAATATAACAAGGGGAACAAACAACTGATGTGCAACCGTAGGTGCTTGGTGTGCTGGTCTCCATTGCAGGGCTCCACCATCCCTCATACCCTGTCCATGCCCAACCATGATCATGGCCCAGAGTTCTTCCTCATCTGGCAGCTATAAATTTCTCACCCAGCTTTTCTCTTCAGCGGGTCAGTTTCTGCCTTCATCTCCTTGTCCTCTCTAGCTCTAAGTGGGAACAGTCTTTCTCTCCATTTCAGGGGACAATATTTGTCATGTTCACCAGCAGTCCTTAAAGTGATTCAGGTCACCAGTAATCCATATCCCTCTACTTCTAGTAACCCTTTTCTTTGTAGGGTCAAAGTAGGATACTTACATGTTTCTCTCTCTCTTCCTCTCCACCCCCCTTCTCCATCTAGAGTGGCCCCACTCTCCTGGCAACTCACTGTATCCATCATCTTGGTGCCTTACAGCTACACTTCCTCAGCTGCCATTCTATACCTCCACATAGATCCATCACAACCCAGTTGGTTGTCCCCTCTCTAGGTGCAACAACATCTGCTGGTGCTGCTTCTTTTGTAGGTCATTCTGGCTGGCATGATCAATTGATGGCAATTCTCAAAAGAGGGATCAGGAAGGCTTCAGACAAGCCCACCACAAGCTCACATCATCAAACAACACGGCAGTGCCATGCCTCAGTCTCCAGTAAGTTTCTTCACCATGGTTTCTTCCCTAAAACAGGGGCTGATACCAGCGCCCTGTTATATCTGCTTATTCTGATTTCCCACTCCCTATACTTTTACAAAAGTAAAATAACTTGGGAAGATTCCAAGGATTTAGTGCCAGCTATTTAGTTCATTTCTATCTATTGTCTACTATGGACCTCAACATGAGCAATGAGTTTTTCCCCAGAATTAAGTAGGTTTCAGGAACTAATCTTTCTTCCAGCATTAAAACTAGCTAGGAGAAAATGGCTCCTAGAAAACTATTTACTTGGATGTAAGTCAAACTTCAGGGAAAAAAGGCTCCTTGTCTTACATTTGCATATAAGAAAACCTCCTTAAATATATGATCTATCATTAAACTGCTGCCAAAAACAGCATGTGCTCAGTAATGGAAAACAACCATGAAGTTACTTAAATGCAACCAACAGTGAACATGACAATAACACACATGGCTCACATTTTGTGTGCAGGTGTGTGGGATTTTTTTTAAAAAATGGGGGAGAAAGGGCAGTTGCTCCCCCAGGAGGAAATGAGCACTGGGTATAGAGGAAGTGTAATACCAAACTGGCACTTGGAGAGGCTGGAAAAAGCTCCAAACCCCTCCCCCATGATGCCAAAAATGCTGATGGGAACCTATAAGGATGGGTTAATGCAAACCATCTGAATAAAATACACAGTAGTGCCCATTGTGCACAGTCCCCTTCAGTGCCAACTCATTTTTCAAATCATGGTGAGCCACTACACTGAATAAATTTCAAGTTCCTCTTCACTCCCACAGCTGCCCTGTACTTTTCTTTCCCATTTATAATGAGTGCTGTTTCTTAACCAGCTTTCAATGTCTGGCAAGCATCACTTAATAGGACTCCAAATGGTTCACTCAGAATCCCTCTGTCACCCTCTCTTGGCAAGTTGCATGCGATTAGCATGAACCCAGCCTCCATGAGATAGAGCTGCCCTGTGCCTTATCTGCATATGCATTTTTGGAGGATCCTATGACTCATAACAAAAACAACTGGTTCTGGTCATGAGTGTTGGGCATATTTAGCACATGGATCCCTTGGGGAAGTGGAGGGTGAGGAGTATCTGAAGTACGCATACACACACAGAGATGCACTAAGCAGTGCTGAGCTGTGAGGTCACCATGGCTTGAAACGCTGTTGGCTCTGCTGAGGCGTGCCTCAATGAACTATACAGTAAATCATGAACTGCATGATATCATGCAGGTACATGACAGGGGAAATACCATGACCACTAAGGTGGTTTTCCTAGTCACTGAGGATAACTGCTTTTCTGGCATGGGGTAGTACCTGTGAAGGTAATGTTTAGTTAACCTCCCACTTCCATTTAAAGTGGCTTTACACCCACTTCATGGAAATGGGAGACTCCTCCCTAGCTTGCTCCTGTAGCCATACAGCTGAGGGCAAGCAAAACCTGAGGGCATCCAAACCTCAAGTCTCCAGGCTTTGGCCTGCATATAGGATGCCTGCCAAATGATTTGGAAACATCTGAAACTCCAGGTGCGGGTGGAGGATGTTTGCCGGTAGTAGGGCCAAATATGATTATTGAATTTTCATGGATTTGGAATTGATTTGCCTGATTTGGCTTGGAATACGAAAAATAAAATAAAATAAAAAGTTTATACTATAGATATGTGGGTACAAAAGTGTTGCTTAAAAGCAGACTTATGGAATGCTAAAACTTAAAAGCAGTTTCAGAAAAGGTAAAATTTATCAATTCTAGATTAACTTAATCTAATAGCAAATTACAACAAACATGTTTATTTGAAGGTCAGTGTTTTTAAAGGGCTGTAGGAGAAAGAAGTTGGAGGGGCAGAAGGCAGGGAGCCACCTGACTCTCCCAGATTTATTTTCTCTGCTGTAACAGTATGAGGAGGGCAAATTCAAGGCAAACATCCAATAATTAGATTCTATACAGGAAAATTATAACAAGTGTATATATTTTCCATATATAGAATTTAATAATTGGAGGTCATCTTATAGTCAGGGTGAACTTATATTTGAGTAAATATGGTAATAACTGATGAGCCCATTGTTTGAAAAGTCATTCTCTGTATTTTTTTTGATGTACAGGGTAGCGCTTAGCTTGAAGCTGGCTGCATAATATTGACAGAAATGATGGCAAGTGAAAAATTGGGGTAAGAAAATGGGTACGTTTGACTCTGCTTTAATATCTTTCTCCAGACAGAACATTTTGGCACAATATTAGAATAATGCTTACTGTGCAGATACCTACATTTTAAAAAGGAAATTGAAAAAAAATGGAGACAGTGCAGAGTAGAGCACAGAGACAGACAGGCAGACAGACAGACTTATTTGAGACTTGGAGAAAGCAAAAGAATAAGAGCTCTTGGTCTGCAATGTGACCTGATTATATATTGTAATATCTTCAAGAAAAAATATGGATACTAAAGGGCATAAGAACAGATAGCCAGAAGTTAAAGCCAGGCAAATTCAAATTGGAAATAAGATGTTAATTTGGTAAGAGTGATAGCCACTGAAATAAACTATTAAGATAGCAGAGGGGAGGGGATCCCATCACACAGAATTCCTTTCATGAAACTGATCAGCTTAACCTTAAAAATAATTAGGCTTTTGGCCCCATTAATGGAACCTCACCTTTCTCCTAATTTCCAGCCTAAGCTTATTTCTAGCCAGTGTACATCCCATTTGTTTTTGCAGCAATATTGTACTTTAGTTTATAAAGACTAGTTGTGGGGGGGGGTGGGGGGAGGGAGGATGAAGTTGTTTATCTGCTACATTCAGAGAGCAAACCATATCCCCTTTTGGCCTTCATTTTGCTAAACTAAAATATACATTTTTAATGGTAGACTTCCCTTCCCCACTGTTATTATAATATTATAATTTTTTAGGGGCCCCGCAGGCCAGATAGAATGGCCTGGCAGGCTGCATCCAGCCCTTGGGCCACATTTTGCCTACCCTTGCACTAAACTAAAATATACATTTTTAATGGTAGACTTCCCTTCCCCACTGTTATTATAATATTATAATTTTTTAGGGGCCCCGCAGGCCAGATAGAATGGCCTGGCAGGCTGCATCCAGCCCTTGGGCCACATTTTGCCTACCCTTGCCCTAGGGCCTTCTCATGTACCCCCTGCCCTACTACATTCCAGTTTGAACTCTTCTCTCTCTAACATGGATGAAAAGTATTTTTACCTGCAATTTGGAGCAAAAAGGGGCTGCAGCAGAGACATAGTGAGCAGAGGGATTGACCTTCAGTTTTTTCTTCAACTGTTTGAAGTCCACAATATTGAAAAGGAAAGTTTCTGATAATACTTCATTTACCTTTATATTATCATTTCTCTAAATAGCTGTTTTCATCTTTGCTTCCATACAGCACAGCTTAAGTGCAGGGCCTGGGGGAAGCAGTTTCTCAAAATGTTAGAACCGCCATCAGAGCTGAGTTTGTTCATAAGATTTCACCCTGGAGGAGGATAAGGTACCCAATTTTAAAAGCCTTCGAGTGGAAACTGATGCATCATTAGTAATACCAACTTCTTACTATGCTTATTCTCAAGTCAAACAAGGATCTGTTAGTTTCAAGAAAGACCACACAATATTTGAACCCACTTGTTTCACCATTTCTTATCATGCCTCTCAATCTTAAAATTCTTGACTACTTTTGTCCTTTTTTTGCCGTCTTAAAGTCTCCTGCTGGGATACTCTGCTTCTATTATGTTAATTTCCTCCAATAACGTCTGACAAATTCTTATCTCCAACACAGCCAAATACAAATATTGAAACATTTTACCTGCATATTAATTCCAAATGCGTATCAAGACTCAGCTTTTCCAAAATGTATGTGCTTTTTAGTTATTGCTACCTCATGTACAACCTCTTCCCTCTGGTCATATATCCAGTTCTCAAAGGATAGCTGTTTCATAACTTCCATTAAACTTCAAATCCTTTTTCTCCCCTGATAACATGACCTGCCAGTATAAACAAGACACAGATTTTTCAGGCTAACATAATGCCCTGCAAGTGAAATTTATAACACTACTGTATTCCACACAGGATGATTCTTTAGTTCTCCCAGCATTTAATTATAAAAACAAGTACAAGAGTCTCTGTGTATACACAGAGCTACCCAAGCTAAATTTAGATAAGAAAGTTCAGATCCTAGCAGCAGTTTAACTGTGACAGCCCAGAGCTCAAGGTAAGTTCATTATGGGCTACATTCACAAGAGCATATAGGCATTTAGCTGTCATTGATTTTAATGGAGTTAGATGCTTAAATCCCTTTGTGGACCTGACCCTTAGTCACTCAGCATGTTAGACAAATAGAGTGTCATTGTAAAGAGTGGTACAGTGGCTTCAGTCCTGAAGCCTGTCAATCAAGATATATTATTTGGCTTGTATATATAGGTCTTGATCTTACCCTTTTCTGAACATACCAAGCCCTGATCCAGCTGAACATTTAAAAACACACGCTTCAGTTTAATGCTTAAACATTTGGTTGGATTGGGAACAGAGCACCCAAAGCTTCACAGGGCCCTATAAGACACCAATATCTGGTTCCTAGAATACAGGTCATACAGCTTAAAGAAAAAGCTTATCTTATAGAATCCTATGGTAACTGCACATCACATAGCCATGTATAACGGAAGAGAGAAATGTACTTTTGATTTATCTAAAACCCCTGATCTGGAGGTAATTATATAAAACCTCATTCGGATACAATGCTTTGGTGCCTCAAGGCAAGCAGGGTGAACAGACTCATTATCCCCTCAGTCTAGGTTGCAATTATGCTAGAAATATAAGCATAGAATCAGACATTGCACTGGATTCAGGAAGTCTCCTTTTAAAAGCTGAAGATGATTCTGCTAAGTCACTATTTTGTCTATGCTCACACTAGCTTGGCAGACTTTATAATATCTATTCTTTAGTGGTAGTAATCAGACTTCAGTAAAAAATAAATGCATCTTTCCAGCAAAAGACCAAGTACCAGTCTTTATGGTTTCAACAGAAACAAAACTTACATTAAGCTTGGAGTTTTGTGTGGATGGTCCTGGTTTTGTTTTTACATCCAACTTTTCTAAAATGCAATAATTTTTGCTAAAATGAAACTTGAGAATATTTTGCTTTTGCTAAAAGCTTTTGTTGAGGGTGGGGTTGGTGAGAAGGTTGGTCAAACTAAGCTTGATGAAAACATTTTAACAGGCCAGTTTTTCTTTAAAGTATTCATGATGTATGCTTGTGATAGACTTGGAGACTGACAGTGAGATGTGGCCATCTGTGGAAAGGCAAAAGATGCATCTGATTGTATATTAGCACAGCAAGAGATTTCTGCAGGTATTGTGCATGTGCAGAAAACAGCCTTGTATATCTAAAATGAGCGCTGTGCACATTTAAAAGCTCCTGAGCCATCTCTGTATCTTGGGACACCAAGTTATTTGAGCTGGAATAAATTGTTCACATAGCATGATTGATATGCCTCACCAGGTTGTTTAGCTGTACGCTACTGCCTGGAAGACATCGGATGAATGTAAAGTCCACATTGAATAGCAGCACCAAGCCAGTTTAATACAAACATCATATATCTCCAGAATGGAGGAAGATGAAGGTGGGGAGAGGGAGACGAGGAAGAACCCTGGAAGAGGAAGAGATGGCACATGGAGTTTCGCAACACTAGTTTAGAAGACAACTGATGAAAACCTACCACACTGTGAATGTGGACTGGAAATGGAAAGGGGATAGTTTGGTTATGAGTTGGGGATTGGGCAGGGAGGGGGGAAACAAAAGGGATGCTGAGAATGATCATGGAAAAGTAACTGCAACTAAATGTTTTGGCAAAATGTTTCATAGTTTCATAGTTGGTAGGGTCAGAAGGGACCTGAGCAGATCAAGTCCGACCCCCTGCCATGGCAGGAAAGAGTACTGGGGTCAAACGACCCCAGCAAGGTGTTCGTCTAACCTTGTCTTAAAGACCCCCAGGGTAGGAGCCAGCACCACTTCTCTTGGAAGTTGGTTCCAGATCCTAGCCACCCTGACCGTGAAGTAGCGCCTCCTGATATCTAGCCTAAATCTACCCTCTGCCAGCTTGTGACCATTATTCCTGGTCACTCCTGGTAGTGCTCAAGAGAACAGGGACTCCCTCAATGCCTGCTGGTCCCCCCTGACTAGTTTGTAACAGGCCACAAGATCCCCCCTCAGCCTTCTCTTCTGGAGGCTGAACAGGTTCAGGTCCCGTAGCCTCTCCTCGTAGGGCCTGCCCTGCTGCCCCCTGATCATGCGAGTGGCCCTCCTCTGGACCCTCTCCATGTTGTCCACATCCCTCTTGAAGTGCAGCGCCCAGTTTGTGAACTGTTTTGCCACTATGTCCAATCGTACAACCAAAATATCCATGTGCGTGCATGCGTGTTCTTTTTTAATAATAATAAAAAAGAAGTCATACATCTGAGATACTAAATAGCTTTCATCCAAACCTAGACCATTTGTCATGGTTTATTTTCTGCTATCAGAGGTCTTCCTTCAAGCTAAGAGAAAGATTCTTTCCTCTATGAAGTCGTCATGAAATAACAAATGAACAAAAAAAAAAAGAAACCCAAGTTCTCTTCCTTTGCACCAGCCATCACACACACAAACGTGAGATTTATATAATAACAATACATATACATAATTATGTCCTCAGACATAATATATGTTAAAAACAGGCAGAAAGAGTTGCAATTCCGGAATTCAAGGGAATTCAAAAGATTATTCCCTTTATACTATACTTAGTCATGTGATGACCCAACAGGAACATAAGAAATAGGATGAAGGAAAGAAGGGAGTCCTGTGCTCCTTCCCCCCACCCCTTTTTTTAAAGACTGGGTAACAGAGTAAGACCAGTGTAAAGAGGGGAGCATCTAGTCCCTCTTCACTTGAGCATAAAAGAATGTAGAAATAGAGATGCTTTATCAATATATCAATGAAGATAGGGAGATGTTCTGAGCAGGTCCTTTGGTTTTAGACTCCTTTCATTCTGGGCTTGGCCTAACAAGCAAAATTGAAATTTTAGCATTATATTCTTTTTTAATTTTTACATTATTTAAAAAGAAAATTTTAAAAGGTGCATCTTTTTCTTTGCAGGCTTTTCTGAAAGGACAAAAGCAATCTTTTTCTTCCTGAAACAACTCCATTTATAGATAGGCTTAGAAAGGGAAAAACTGAAGTATTGCTATGGACTTCAACCCAGTGCTAGGAGTGTTTTGTTGCTTTTCCAGCTGCCTAATTTAACTAACAGCTCTTGCTTGGAGATGCTGACTGAGCAAGAATTGCCTTAAAATCCTAAAGACAGTGCAGTCCAAAAGACACTGGAATGCAACTTTACTTTTATTGAAAGATGATTTTTTTTTTTAATGAAGCAGCAGGATTTTATTCTAAGGTAATTAAATGGAAGAAGTCCTGAGATGCGTGTGTCACCTGAGATAACTAACTTCTCCCTGCTGATTGCATTCGTTTTTTTTCTGCTTGCTGCGTTTCTGCAGAACTGTGTTGTGTATTTAGGAAGTGCCAAATCCTGCCCAGACAGATGAGAGAATGGGGGAGCAAAGGTATAGTGCGGTTAAAAGGTGGCACAGGGATAGTCTCCTAACCTCAACTTTGGAAGCAAGACAGGTTTCATATGTACTGCAGCAGACATGGAGGTCACTGGCCAACATCCCAAAAGGTTAGTTCAAGGCAGATAGAACAGATACTAATATGTAGCAGATACTAGCTAGGCAGCTGACACTAAGCTATTGTCCTCACATAATGGAACTCAGAACACCAGGGCCGGCATTTAAATCCTTTCTGTGTTAAAAAAACCCTGATGAACGTGGCAGTGGCATCTTTGAAATCAAAAAGAACTATTTCACTGTCCAGGTTCTTTTCTCAGCTCCCTTTATGTTGCTGTAGAAGTGCCAGAAGAATACACAAAAAGCAGAAAAGTTTTGCAACAGGTGTAAAACTTGACAAGACTAATACATGGTTTCAGATGATTGAATATTGTGTTTTATGCTCACAGCAGGCAACAGACTATCTTATCCTTTATTAATACCGTTCAGTTGATATGAGGAGACAGAATTGAAAGGGAGGAAAAAATGTGCTTTATCATTTGCTGCAGAATTTCAATTTTCTCTTTCAAATACGGTTGAATGAGTTTTTTCCAGCCAAAAGACCGAAGATCTTGATTACTGGTTAAAAAAAAAAATTCTCAACCTTTCTGTTTAGGAGACAGAAGAAAAGTATTGGTCACAGATGTGTTAGCTTTAAACTACAAAATGTATGCTGGGATTCTAAATCCAAAGAGATTATATGTATGTGGAAGTTATCTATATCAATTTAAAATATGTCTGTGAGATGTGAACATTAAAAATGAAAAAGTATTTTACACTTCAGTTAGAATATTCTGGTTGAATTGACTGCAAATAATACCATATTTGCTGAAAACTGCAGTTCTCTGTGTTTGTTATTAACTCCGTTTGATCCTGATTTGTGGTATTAAAGTTTATGGAAATAGGTTTCAGTCTCTAAATTTTTTGTGATCCATTTATTTTCTTTTTTTCCCTATTGATAGTGTTTGTCTAGTCAAAGTCCTAGGACAACTCTTTTCTGGGCAAGTGAATTGGAGGCTTTTAGTAGAAAAAGAACATGTAATGCACTTCCTGGATGTTTGAATGTTAGAGCTAAAATTTAGGAAATTAAGGAATATTTTCTTTTGGCAAGCTATGATATTTTAAATAAAATATATTCCGTTGCATTCAGTTCCTGCTTCTTCATTACTGAAAAGATTCAGAAATTAAAAGGAAGTGCCAAGGCAAACAACAATGAGTAGGAGACTGCCTTAACGACATAAAACTGCAGCATTTATTTGACTTATTTCATCATCACAGTCCACAGTTGAATATCTTTTATAGAAACCAGTTGGGGAAAAAGCAAACAACACAATTAAGAACATTTCATTCTCAACTACAACTGAAAGGAACTGAAGATATATGAAACATGGGATAATTTGTTAAAGTATGATATTTACAAGTTTTGTCTATTATTTACCTATGCTGCTTCTCTGTCATATTCCTTACTTTCCTATTTGACACCCCCTTCTTTCCTACTTATGTAAGGAACTTAGTGATTCTAAACAATCCATTTTTATTTTCAGTAAATAATACCATAACAAAGAGAATTTCAAAGGCACCCAGTTCTTATTGGAAAACTGGAGCCTTTTTGGCATTTGTGCCTTGAGGAACTGTACCTCCTCCCTGCCCTGAAAAAATGAAGAAATCTTATGTTATCCTGGCTAAGAGAGGAACATCAAAGCCACTCAGCTGATTTAGACAGCATATGAATACCAGGGGAGAAGAGTTATTCAGGTCAGTATGAGAGGCATTAATTACAACAGGCTGCATATATATGTAGTTTTGGAAAACTAAAGTTGAAAGTTCTGTATTGTATTTGTCAGTCTTTAAAAAAAGATCCATTTCTGCGACCTAAACTTCCCTTTTAGGAGATTAAAGCAATGAGACACTGGCGGTCATATCTGCCCATTATTCTCTCCATGGAACTCCCACTAAAGTCAACAGCAGTTTCATTTTTAAAATAATAATAGGAAACAGCTCTGAGACAGCCTGACACAGCAAGACATTCATTGCTAGTAAGCAATGACATTTCCTTACAAAAGATAGCTATTCTACAAGTGTATCTAATATTAGTTTACCTCTGACTCCCACTGAATTCAGTGGTGGGTCTCCCACAGTCTTCTTTGGAACTTGAACTAGTTCAGCACTGAATAGTTTCAAAATGCTACGCTGAAGGACACAGTCTCTCTCCTACTTCTGCCCTTGACATTAATCAAGATAAAAAGTCCAAACCACAGTGTAAACTGGTTTGTTTAATTAGGGATAACTTAAATTGTTTCTCTTCCCCATCCCATGCATACACATTTCTAGACCATAACAAAGGCCAGGGAACTAGAGACATGCTCTCCTGTTGCCCCTTATTCCAGAAGCAAATCTACACTCCAGAGCACCATCATGGAATCAATGCATGAAAAAAGGGGGAGAGAGCACTACAATTTTGGGGAGCCCCAAAGTTGCCCTCCAACATACAGAATCCAGTGGAAATAGCTAGGCTTGGGGAAGGCAGGTTAAAGTCTTTTGCTCTCTTACTGCATGTTGCACTCAGGTAAGAATGCCCAAACTCAAACCTTAGTCCAACAGCAAGTAAAGCAGCCTCTGACAAGTGTTGTCTAATGCTTAATTTGGGATGGACTTTCACAGATGTAAGGTGATAATCAGTGACTGATGACCAGTGGTGATGTGTAGGGGCTGCACAGGGGTGCACGTGCACTTCCTGGCATGCTGGTGCACCCGGTCAGCCAGCATTTCTGGGTGGGGTGGGGGCAGGCAAGAGCGCTGGTGCCCCCCTGAGATTGCTGGCCAGGGGGTGCACCAGGAGAAGCAGGCCCCCCATGGCCAATCCAACCCAGAAGTGCCAGCAGCACACTGCTGCCAGGTGCAGGTCGGCAGGATTGGCTGCAGGGGGACCTGGCCTGCCGGATCAGCCGCGGGGGACCCCCGTGGCCTATGGGATTGGCCTGATGCAGGAGGCACCAGTCAGCCAAGCAGATGATAAAGAAAACCCTTTGCTGGAATCTAGGTCTCTGTGTTTAAAGCAGATATGCTTGGAGGAGGAGCAGTATTTATAGAGTACAGCACAGGATCAAATGTCTTTTTGCGTTTGCTCATGGTAACAATTTTGCTCCTACTGACAACAGTAGTTAAATTAAATATTGAAAAGTTAAATACCATTGTCATGCCTTTTTAGCTTTCCTGCAGCTCCACATTTCAGAATGTGAACATTCCAAGGGATAATTAAAAAATCCAGGTTTTTGGAGAAAAATTAGATGTTTTTGTTATAACTTATTCAAATAACTTGCTATCTATGTTCATAAAACATCCATGAACAAATCAGTTATTCAGATTTATTCATTACTGAGAACTCTTCATAAGTTCATTTACACTGTGACTTGTTAATTTAGGTTGCAGTTGAAGAAAACATCCTTGTTTAGGAGAGTACTTGAATATGTGCTTCAGTCCCAATGAAGTCAGTTATCCAAAGTTTTATTGAGGGTGCTCTAGAGAGAGATGGGGAAAGTAGAGTAGTAATTAAAGGGAAAGGAAAGGGGAGAAAAAGAAAGGACTAAGGTTCAACAATGCATAGATAAAGCATAAAAAGAGCCAGTGAAGGAGAGAGTGGGAAATACAAGTCAGAGAGAAGAGCACATCCCAAAACAGAGCTGTAAGAATGCAGGACACCAAATGACCAGAGGCATCCAACAGCTCCCAGCTACAGCCATTTTACTCTATTCCTGTTGGTTGAGTTTCTTATGGTCTCTTCTCAAAGATTCTTGTGCTTGACCTCACATGCTGGGGAGTGAAGCAGAGCCTGGTGTACCCAGGTGTAATCTCCCTTCCACAGTCCTTGTCTGAAGCAACTGGAAAGGGAGAATGTGCCCCAGAGGGAGATATTCATTTAGAAAAGAATTGGCGGTCATGTAGAAATTGATTAAGAAAAGCAAGAAGGAGAAGACTAGAGGGATAATGAAAAAGATGGAACAAGGAGAAAAAATGGAACACAAAAAATGGAGAAAAGCATAACAGGGCTATGGGGAAGATGAGAGAAAAGATAATGTTGCTCTTGAAGAGAAGGCAGGAGAAACTGAGAGGCCCTGGGGAGTACAGGCTTCTCTCTTACTCTCAAGGCAGCCACAAGTGCTGTACTGCGATAGGGTCCTGGATTAAGCAATCTGTACTAAACCAGTGGCCACAGAGAACTTTGACCAACTTGTTGATGGCCCAGGCTTGGATGAAGCAGAGAATGTGGCTTCATGTTTTCTATCCATCTCTTACTTCTTCATGATACATGGAAAATGCTTCACTTGAATTTTGTTTTTGTACAAGTATTCTAAGAAAATCCTTTAACAAGAAAGATGTTTCTGTTTATACTACAGAAAGGTATTTTCATCTGAATTAATTGTTTTTGAGGCAAGCTAAGTTTAGAGATGTTAAAGTTATATATGCCTACTAAAAGCCAAAAGTAAATAAATTCTTGAAGCAAAGAAATAAGGCGGCAACCTACTTTGTAAAGGACATAAGCAATGCTCATGGGGAACATCCTTGACAATGAATTAAACACATCATTAAGTAATTATTTGGTTGATTTGCTCAATTTAGCATACCTTGCTTCTATGATAATGGAAGTTGGACTTGGTCATATTGTATAACAATTTGTTCAGTGAAAATGCTTTATGTGCAAGTTACCCACAGATCAACTTGCATCTAGAAACATAGGACTGAAAGGATCAATCAACTGATATTCATATCTAATCAATTTTTTTAAACCTTCTAGTGAAGATGTCACAACCTCCCTAGATGGACTATTCTAGTGTTTTGCTACACTTCACTAGTGTTTTCCTGAGAGCCAATCTACATTTCCTTTGCATTAGATTGAATTGATTTTTTTTCATTTTTGTCCCCTAGTTGTCAGAGAACATTTGATCACCCTCCTTTCATTGCAACCTTTACAAATGGAAAACAGATAAATCACCATGCTTCCTCTCAGTCTTTTTTGTTTGTTTGTTTTTTTAGAGAAATTCCTTTAACTTTTCCTCAGGGACATAGAAAATGTGACCTTTTATCAGTCTTGTTGCTGTCTTCTGGGCTTTCCCCATTTGACTACCTTTCTTTGTTAAATTCTGGGCACATATTTTAATAGTCCTCCAGCAGAGGCCTCATCTGCACCAAATAGAATCATTATCTCCAATGTCATAAAAATGACAATCCTTTCAGTCTACCCCAGAATTATTTTTACCTGTTTTGCAACATTTTGATTCATATTTAATTTGTGATTCACTATATACCCCAAGTCCCTTTCTGCTGTACTGCAGCCTTGACATTTATTTCCCCTTTTTGTATTATTGCACTTACTTTTTCTTTCCAACGTATAGCACATTGTAGTTCTCATTAGAAAGTTTCAGCTGGCTGATTTCAGGCCAACTCTCAAATTTGAATTATGACCTTGTTTTCAATTACGCTTGCAACATTGTCACCGCCTACTTAGCATCAACTGCAATTTTATAAGTATAAACTTCTGTCCTATTATCCACTTCATTCGTGACAAATATTGGTGGAATCCTACTTGAGACGCTGCCTCAGTCTGACAGCTAGACAACTGTGACCACTTAATGGCAATAACATCTAAGTCATACCTCCTTATGAGTCAACTATTTTGTGTGAGAGCACACTACATCCATCCTGATAACTCCCTTCAGAGAAGCCGTAGCTGAAATGTTTAGCCAAGTGGTTATTGAACTCTCTTGGAATATGGGTGACTTGGTTGTAAATGCCTGCTCCGAATCAGGCAGCATGGGCATTTGAGAACAGCTAGAAAAGGGAATGCCCATTCTCTTTTCCAAAAGGCTACTAGTCTTGACCGTCTTTTACATAGGTATGATCCTGCTGGCATACTCTGAGACTATCTACTAAACTGGGCCCCAGAGACAGGGTAGGTGGGGGTAGGGGACATACTTAGTGTAATAGTTCTGTTGGGGCTTACACTGCCATTCCACTTGTTAGTCCTGGGACTTAAACAGTTCTGCACAGGCCAACAGATGGACACTTTAGTACCCACAGAGATAGGCAGTAACAGAGTAGGTTTTTAACCTTACAGTAGTACTGAAAGATTAGGCTTTGGTACCTTAGCTTCTTTGCAGGTCTAACCCAAAGCAGCTAATAATCATTTCCTCCAAGAATTCTCAGCAGATATATATCATCCCTCTATACCCCAGTTATAAGTTTGTGAACCAATAATCACCATACAAGTTTATACCTATTCTTGTTCATATGCCCACATAATTCTATTTACTCATATTACAGAACCTATCCCATGCAGGTGACAAAAACAAGTCAGCTTGAGTTACTCAATATATTGAGTGTCCTATAAAAATAGGTGTGTGGGGGGGGAAGTTTTAGAGACAGCAGGTTGCCAGGGGCTGATAATTACTGGGATGGCAAGGTTGGGACCACCATACTGATAAGATCAGTGGTGACCAGTCAGTCAACACCATCCCCAAAGGTGTGTTTAAATAGGTCAATCTGCTTAGATGGGTTAGAAAGTTATGTACCTGCTAGCTTCAACCAAGTTAATCTGGTTATAGTAGACTAAGTAAAGAGGCAGCATTCGCTGAGCTGGCAGCTACCAGTGGGCTATTGAAGAGCCCAATGCATGGGTAGTAGTCTAATTAATCTTGTTAAAAGAAAGCACTGTGGAAAGGTCAAATGGATTAAAACCATGAGCATTAATTTCTCAAGAGGCAAGTAAAACACATGAAAAAAACAGATAAGGAATTAAGCTTTGCACAAATGTTTTCTACCATATAGACTCATGTTATTGAAATGCAGCTTCAGCTTTTCAAGTTAAGAAGTCTTATTATGGTTGCTGCTGTGTAACAGCAGATATTCTTCAGAGTTTGCATACTCCATCATACTGCCTTTTGCCAATGCAACTATAATAAGCATTAATTCACAAACATTTTTACTCTGCCTCTAAAGAACCATCTCATCCTTCCATATTTAATACATCTCCAAATGTTTCCTCTACAGGAAAGAACAAAATGAATTAAACAGCTTCAGATTATCTGCATGTAGCAATATTACAACAACAGGAGATGTGGAGTCTGTTTTCTTCCCTATCTTCCATTTGAAGTCAGCAGGAGTCAAAAGCGGGTGACACCCTGCAAGCAGAGCTGTGCAAAATTTCAGCAGCCATTTCATTTTGGAGGTGTTTCAGATGGTTTTAACACCAGAAACACTGAATCCAAATTGAAGCAGAAGGGTTCAAAACATCTCAGAAATGAAATGAGGCATCCAAAATGTTTCGGAAATGTTTCGGAAAATTTCAGTTTCGTAGCTAGGCTTGCAGGGAAACAGCTGTACCCTGATGCTGTGCTGTGTGATTCGGCTCCACAGGGAGCAGAGATCCACACCGAGGATCTTGTTGCTGCCACTGCCCAGCCTGTGCTGCCCCGGCAGTGTGGGGCTGCACTGGGTGGGCAGCAGTGGCAAGGAGACCCCAGTGCAGATCTCTGCTCCCTGTGGAGCCAGGACGCAAAGCAGGGACCAGCACTGCCCTGCCACATAATCAGACTCCATAGGGAGCAGAGATCTGTGCCAGGGGTCTCCTCACCACTGCTGATTGCTCCCCGTGGAGCCAGTTTGTGCAGCAGAGACCAACAGGCTTGCTCACTGTTCTGCACTGCTTCCTTGCCCCGTGACCCAGCATGACAGGGATCAGAGATCCATGCAGGGGTCTCCTCGCCTGCATGGAAGACAGCGGCCCTCCTCCTCCCCCTGATGAGAAACCCACGGCCTCGTCCAGCTCCCCACTGGGGCCACACGCCCCAAGCCCCACCTGGCTCAGCAGTAGGGCTGTGCAAAGCTTGCAGCCTGTAAAAAACAGATTCAGAGGAGAAACAGATTTGGCCAAAATGAAACAGGACAGCGATCCAAAACAACAAAATGAATCACTGTCCTCCGAAATGACTGAATCTGAAACCAAATCGAAACATGGCCATTTTGCACAGCCCTACTTGCAAGACAGAAAACTTAGAAATCAGAGTGGCAGGGACTATATCAAAGAAGTTAGAGATGTGCAACTGAATTGTGATTCCGTAACGCCACAATATCAAAGGCTATGACTATCGCAGCAGAGGCAATGATCATGATTATATTTTCATGCTCATCTCTACACAAGTCTGTTGATGGTGGTTGTTCACACTATCTTAAATTTTCCACTTTGGCCTTGAACTTTTTCATGCTCAGTCTCCACAGACCCACAGACCACTACCCCATGCTCCTTATTCATGTGGGCACCAATGACACAGCTCGGAGCACCCTTAGCCAGGTCATGAGGCGCTACAGGGACTTGGGAGCGGGGCTTAGGGGTCTGGAAGCTCAGGTGGTGTTTTCGTCGATCCTCCCAGTCTCGGGCTATGGGCTGAGGAGGGAGAGGAGGATCCACGC
>NW_017728948.1:50271500-50281764 GCF_001723895.1 Crocodylus porosus
TTCCTGGGATCCTATGACCCCAGCTGACTTCCTGCCCTTTGGGCAGGGGGCTGGACTCGATGATCTCCCAAGGTCCCTTCCAGCCCTAATGTCTATGAAATCCAGACAAAGACAATGTTTTTACATGTTGGAGAAAAATATGCCTTGGCTGTCTGAGCACTGAGTTAGGGCTTGTCAGTTCTTGCACAGAAGGATGGCACAGGCTGGTCTGTCCAACTCTTTTCATGGAGCAGACTAACTTAATGGTTGCTGGGAGCTGTGTGGGGGATATGGGATCACAGCTTAGCTCACAAATTCCACATACATACAAGGAAAGCTGCCTGGCATTCTGTTTTTGCTTCCAAAGAACCATGCCTTTTAAGTTGTAGTATTCACTGTGGGACAGCACTGCCCCCAAGGCATAGTGAATCACTGAAGCAAGTGAAGAATGTATAGTACTCTGTTCAGAGTACGGTTATCTTGGAAACTCAGGAAAGTCACAAGCTCAACTTTTAGGCAGAGGAAATAGATGTTCCCATGAAGCAAAAGCGAACCCTTAGGGATTTAAAGAAACAACAAAAGTATCAAAATCTTCTGCAGCATAAAATGAGGCTGTCACTCCAGGTGCAGGTAAAATGGGTCAGGCTGTCTCAGAATAATTTGTGAAAAAACAACCCACTTTATTTGTAATTGCTGCATTCACCTTAATGAGTTTCTCAGTGAAGCATTAGAAGGTTTGTGGCTTTCAGAAACTACACTGAGTTAGGCACATTTCATCCTCTGGAGTGGTTGGGTCACCAGCAACGCACAATCCTGGTGGGAACAAGTGCCCATCAAGACCATACAGGTTACATTTTAACATAGGAAATAGGACTGGATGGTACCCCCTGATCCTGCTACTGGAGGCAATCACATAATATAATCCCATTCATAACCTTATCAAACCCCATTGTAATGCTATTTAAGATTTTTGTCTCCACTACTCCTATGCAAGGTTGGTCCACAGCATCACAGGTCTGATGGTTGGAAATGAGAGAGTGGTTTCCAGAATAAATCTTCTTCAGACTTGTACCAGTGTTGCTCTTTACCTTAAATAGCAATTAACCCTTCCTGGTGCTTCCCCACTCCTGTCGCAAATGCACTTTTTTAGAAAGCAATCACATTCCTCTCAGCCTTCAATTTCTAAATTGAGCAAGCTAAGGTCTTTTAGTCATCTCTTGCAATATAGGTGGCCCAACCCTCTGAACATCCTACTAGTCCTTCTCTGAACCATTTGAGTTTAAATTGATTATTCTTGAATGCATGTTACTAGATTTATACCCAGGTTCAAAAGTGCATTTCAATACATTTTCCTTGTAGAATGACCTCACTCAATGCTTGCTAAAACAACATTTGCTTTTTTCTCAGCCCCAGTATGTTGGTGGCTCAGTCATCCTGCAAACAATACATCCACCCGATTTTCATTTCCAACCACTGAGACTCCTGTTAATTCCACCTTCACAGATTAGTGTTATATTTTTTTAAAGGTCTTAGATTTATTGTTTGTGAGGAAAGGACGCCTCCTATACCTTGACACCTATCCACCTCAGGGCCTGTAACATATTTTAATCATTTCGATGATGTGATAATGACAATTTCTTTTGAGAAGCTGCCTCCATCTCCTACCTAATCTGCCACCAAAATGATACCAGTATTGTCCAGAAGTTTTTCTTCCTATTATGCAGATTCTTTGCCACCATTTAATGCCTTTTTTTAATATTCGCATTAGCGGATTTAGAGCTTTTTTCTTCCTATGAAGAGACGGGCAAGTTAATTGTTTCTTATTTGCTTCAAATGTGTTTCCCCAACACCTTGACCTTACAAATACTTACATATGTTTGCACATGTGAGTAAGTCATGTCACCCTGGTTTCTTATTCAAATAAGAATATCTGGTAGTTTGAAAAGCAAAAAATTAATGCAATATCTGGTCCAAAACTAAAGAAGGATAAGAAAGCTTAGAGAATAAAGGTGTGAGAGCCTTATCACCTAGAAAAGATATTGCTTGATTTTAATCAAATGAGACTGTACATATTAGTGAATGTAAGTGCCTGGGTAAGTATTTGTTGTATCTGGATAATTTTTTTTCTTGTTATAAAAATATCACATTAGGATTAACAAGGTTTTTTTAATAACAACATTAAAGATTGGTTATGCTGTTGTTTTTCCTGTTGTTTTCTTTTCTATCAACTTCTTGGGTGACATTTTGGTTGTGTGTATTAGGGAAAAAGAGTTTTAAACCCACCCTGGAAATCAAGACATCAGGGCTAGGGACAGCCATTCAAAAAGCCTGAGCCTAAATTGATTCAATCTTTGCAGGTTAGTCTAACCTGGCTAGGCTAAACTGGCTTGTAACCACACAGAAATCCCCTCTGGACTGAAAATATGCAGGCATATGCCTGTAGTGGCTCAGGCCAGAAGCTGAGGGGTGCCAGAGCAGCCCTCCCTTGCCTTCTACAATGCTGAGCTGAGGGGGGTGGGGCATGGCAGGCCCTGGCAGGGCACTCTGATTAGGGAAGAGTCCCCTTTCCCCCCCAGCAGCAAGTTGCTGACACAGTGTTTATCAGCCCATTAAGAAACCTACAGCCTCTCTCCATTAGTTCAAGCTCTCCTTAAACAGCTTTTCCAAGGAAGAGATGGAGGGACATCACCAGCTACATGTAGATTAGCTCCAAAAAGCCCTAAGCTGTCTGCCTTTTACCTGTCTGCCGCAGCATGGACCATAGCCAGCATGTGGTATGCTAATGCTGAGAGGTGTCTGTGTAAGGCAGCGGGGAGGGGGATCCCTGCTTCAGCAGGGAGCAGTGAGAGGGAGTGGGGAGCAGGAGGAAGCCAGGCAGATACCACTGTGCCTGCTGTCTCTGCCAGAACTGCACCCAGGGAGCAGAGGGGAGGAGCCAGCCCAGCTATCTGGAGCAGAGACCCTCACCCAGGCCAGAGAGCATGCCACAATGCTGGGGGATTTTAACTTAAACCAGGAAGGGGTCTGGGACAGACATTGCATAAACTGATTTGACCCAAATAAGTTAAGTCTGATACTACATTCACAACCAGGTTGATCTCAAAACAATTTCAACCATTTTCAAACTGGTTTATGTGAACCGAACTTCTGTTCTGTTGCAGGTTTAAACCAGTGTCTGATCACTTAAATGAGTTTACGTGTAATGTCTATCCCTAGCCCAGAAGTAATTAGATGACTCTGTGTCTTTCAAGATTGTCAGATAATGCAGAATCATAGAGAAGTAGGGCTGGAAGGGATCTCACAAAGCCATCTAGTCCAGCACCTGCTCAAAGCAGGAATTATTTTGAAGGCTCATAGTCTGTGATGCACAAAACCAGTCTCAGATTTGGCTTCTTTAGTATTTACAAATAAAATATTTTGAACACTTTATACTTTACTAAGAGAGTAACTTCTAAGTGATTTTTCTTAAGATTCAGAAAACAGAAGCTTCTACAGAACAAATGGAAGAGTACAGATGTTAAAAACACAAATCAAGTTAAATGCTCAAAATGTTATTACATAGATTTCTATAGTGAAAATGGGTTTACCATCATGGAGAACACCTTTCAGGTCTTTTCCTTCAGCTTCTCTGCATTTGGGATATTGTTGTTCAGCCAGACTTCATTTGCATCCCAAGCTTATTAGGTAATACCATAATTCAAGCTCCAAACAGCATCCTTCTCCAATCTCAATGTAAATGTGAAACATAAGCTCTTTTGTCCCCTCTGAGATTTCCCTTCTAATAGGCATACAAAAAACTAGATCTCTTGGTTCCAAAATAATACCTTTTATTAGACCAACTGGAAAGTGGCAAGAAAACTGTCCTTTTCTGCAAGCTTTCCGGATCAAAGTCCCCTCATCAGGCTCTGGGAAAAGTGTAGATGATACAAGATCATAAAAAGTCCCCATAGGTAGGAAATAAACTTCATTTTTGCACAGAGGGAGCTGAAGATGGAAGGCTGTCTCTGTGGGTCCATGAGAGTGTCTCTGTGAGCTGTGTTGCGTAGCGCTTTGATGTGTTGATCAGGTAGCATTCCTTCCCTGGAAGTGGCAGGTGGCAGGCAAGGAGGTAAAAAAAATTCCTTGTTGTTCTGCAATGAAGTTTAAAATCCAAAATCAGCTAAAATTCAGCATCCTCCATGTTTCAGGAGTGTACTCGGTAGCTGTGTTGGTCTGAGACAAAAAGACATACAAAAAACTAGAACTCTTGGTTCCAAAATGCTACCTTTTATTAGACCAACTGGAAAATGGCAAGAAAACTGCCCTTTTCTGCAAGCTTTCGGGATCAAAGTCCCTTCGTCAGGCTCTGGGGAAAGTGTAGATGGTACAAGATGATAAAAAGTCCCCATAGGTAGGAAATAAACTTCATTTTTGCCTCCAGGGAAGGAATTCTATCTGATCAACACATCAAAGAGCTACTCAGCAAAGCTCACAGAGACACTCATGGACCCAGAGGGACAGCCTTCCATCTTCAGCTCCCTCTGTGCAGAAATGAAAATTATTTCCTCCCTATGGGGACTTTTTTCCATCTTGCATCATCTACACTTTTCCCAGAGCCTGACGAAGGGACTTTGATTCCAAAAGCTTGCAGAAAAGGACAGTTTTCTTGCCATTTTCCAGTTTGTTTAATAAAAGGTATCATTTTCAAACCAAGAGTTCTAGTTTTTTGTATGTCTTTTTGTCTCAGATCAACATGACTACCAAGTATGCCCCTTCTAACAAAATAGAATTTTAAAACTTAAACACTGCCTGATCCCTATCAACCATGTTAGGCTTAAGGTTTCAGCAGCTCATCTTCTTTCTCTACCACCTTCCCTTATTTACTATTGCCAGAGTCACCATTTCCAAACTACCTCTCCTTCAGTCTGGGCACCCTTTATCTTCAGGTGAGGTAGGTAAGGTTAGTATAACTTTAGGTGTCTTTTAACCTCTTGTGTGCCTATGGGAGTTTTATACCACTTGAGCAAAATTTAGCTTCTTGTGCTATTTTGAGAGTGATTTTAAAATGAAGTTGTGTTAGAGACTTCAAATTTTACTTTTTCTAATGCCTTCCATGAAATCCTGAGTAAGATTTAACACATTTAGGCTTGAATTCGATATGTAAACATGTAAATAGTCCCACAGCTTTTTGTTGTCTTTTTTCTATGTTTAGAGTTTGGCATGTGCTTACGTACTCTGTTGCTTCAGGACCGTAATTAGAATATTGATAAAGGCAAAGAAAAAAACTTTAACCAGGCAAACTCCACAGCGCATTTACAAATTAAGAACTCCATGATGATCAAGCTTGAAAAATCTTTGTTTGCAAAACCTCACCTGATAAAGTGCTAGAGAAAATATATAATTTTGAGCTGGCCAGGGGGAAAAAAGGTATCTCAGTGATTTTTGTTTAAAACAATTCCAGATTTAAGATTTCTTAAAGCATAAACTTTCACCACACATTGAATAATGACTCTTAGTGCTGTAGAGTCTCCTATATGGGCCGTGTGCCTAAAGTTAGAAATGCTCAGCTTTAACTATCAGATATCCAGGTTGTAGCTGTATTGGTCTAAAGGAAAAAACAATCAGGGCTCATGGTAGAGGTAATACCATTTTTTTAGACTAACAAGATTGTTGCAAAAAAAAATTATTTAATTGCAAGCTTTTGAGCACAGACACCCTTCATCAGGCATTGGATAAAAAATTGTAAAAGTTCTCCTGGGTAGAAATGAAATATGAACTCTCACTTCTACCCAGAACACTCTTAATATCTTGTCGGTTTAATAAAAAATGTCACCTTTAACTATGATTTTAAGTGCCTATATCCAACATTTAGGCAACAGTGAGATCCTCAAAAGCCCTACTCAGCTGTGGGTAGATTGATGCCTGTTCCTAGGCCCAGAGATATTCATCTAAAACACAGCCTGTCCACCTACATGTATCCAAACCTGAAATGCGATAGTAAAGCTTCTCCATGGGCAAGCAAAAAAGGAAGAAATCATGGTAAGCCGTTCATGAAGAAAGATTTCAGCATAGCATGGGTGTTTCCAGTGCACTTATTACTTCTTTATAGTACTGACAGAAATGCAAAGTAGTAATTTGTTTAGCTTTTAGCTGATTAATGTGCTGAACAGCATCTTGACAATGATATTATGCCAGGTTAATAAATAATACAACAGATTATCATTCATCATATTGCTGATGAAACCACCTCCTTATCTGTTCACATGTAGCATCAAAACAACAAATCAGTGATGTTTTAACTGCAGCATCCCACATCAAAGACGACAACAATACTCTGGCTGCTCCAGACCCAATTAGAAGACAAGTGTTTAAGAACTCTCACAATAGTTTTTTTTATTTGATATCAGCAATATACATTGGAATATAATAGGAACAATTTTGCACAACCCTTCTTGCAAGATAGATTTATTTTCCAAATACACAGATGTTCATAATACAGGTAGGTAACAAGCTGCACAATAGCAAAACAAGTTCACAGTTATTGAACCACCTTAGATTTTATTATTATAATAAGGTGACCAGCACTGAACCTACGCACTTAATTAGCCTAATAACAAATTAGCCTAATTAGGTTAATAACTAAATTAACTTTTGATTCTTCTCGTCCTTCAAACATGTTGTTTCATTCCAAAAAATGTGTGCATGAAGAAAGTGTAAAAGAAGTCAATAGCTTTCACCTCCATGAATTAGGCATAACATAACACTTGAAACAAGCATCTATAACTATAGGACTTGGGTTATTTTGATTCTTTCCTGCTCTCCACTACTCTATGGCAATACAACATGGCATAGCAGAAGTATTTTGTCAGTGTGAATGATATGACTCAAAGGTAGTATATTCATGAGTGAGAAGTTACTCAGTTTATTCCCAAATGAATACTAGTAAAACATTTCTACCACACTACATTATTGCATATTTTCCATGTCTGACTTTTTTTTTTTTTTTCTTTTTGTGTAAAAGAAAAGAAAGAACAACTGTCTTTTTAGAAAGCTTTATGTTTTTTGCTGGGACTATTTCTTGTGTCCCTCTACTTAAAAAGCCAAATACTTTAGTTATCATGAACAGGGCTTCATAGGCAGGAAAAAATTAAAACTAATGAACCCACCATTCTAAAATAGCTATTGTGTACTTAGAAATGTCATAGGGACAGTAGCACCTGCTGTGTGACAGGTGAAAAGCTTTTTTCTAGTTTTGATTGATTTTTAATTTTCATTGATTTAAAAAATGGCAGCAGTTAAAAGCTTCTCACAGGGTTCAAATATTAGAATTAATATTGGCAGGAGATGGCTTAGTGGGCAGAAAGCAGATAAGGTAGTAAGCTGCACAGCTTTCACATGACTTATTCATTTATCCCCACCACCTAAGTAAAGTATGCTTTAATATAAAGGCCAGATGTATTCATACACTTCAGCTGCTTTGCATATCTCTAATCTTATTCTTCTCATGTCTTTGTTATAACCTAGATATTTTTCCAGAATGGTGCACATCTAAGATTGTTGATGACAAGGTATTTAGCAGAAATTAGCAGATTTGTTGGAATCTGACAGGGGCCACAGTGTGAGTACTTCTGTTACGGCCATCATGGCAGTTGGATGCAAATTTCTAGTGATGCAACCAAGCTCTCTATACCAAGTTCAACCAACAATTTAAATTATGTTTTCCACTTCTGTATGTCACCAGGGCAGTGCAAAGCAACTGAATATACCTAGTAAATTTGTCACACCACTAGTATATAGATGTACATAGTGTATTCACACTCGTTTAGGGTGTTATTTTTTTCCATTGTTAAATATGATCAAGACTTTCTCCATAATAAAAATCTTGATGTGCCAATGGACACCATTGTGGGAAGCTAATTGACAAGTTGGGAGTGCTAACATGATCTAATAGACTCGGGTACATTGTGGAAGTCAGGAATTCCTGAGTCCCCAGTCCCTCTTCGCAGCTAACGTGTATGCCAGTTTATTCAACCTTTTCATCAATGACCTGGAAATGGGGGTAAACAATGAAATTACCAATTTTGAAGATGACACTAAATTATTGAGGGTAGTCCAGTCATAAGATGATGGAGAGGAGCTGCAGAAAGATATCACCAAGCTAACTGAGTGAGCAGGCAAAAAAAAAAAAAAAAAAAATGGCAGACAACCTTCAGTGCTGACAAGTGCAAAGTAGAAAACATAGGAAAAAATAACGTCAGCTATAAGTACTCAGTGCTGGGTTCTTAACTAGCTGTTTTGATGCAGAAAAAAAAACTTTACAGCCATTGTAGATAGCTCTCTGAAAATGCCATCTCAATGCACAGAGGGAAAACAAAATGGAGAACATCATCATGCCATTATATGTGGTGCACCCACATCTTGAATATTGTGTGCAATTTTGATCCCATCGCAAAAAAGACGTAGCAAGATTAGAAAAGGGAACAAGAAGGGCAACCAAAATGATCAGGGGCCAAGAGCAGTTGCCATACCAAGAGAGACTTAAAAAAAGGCTAGGACTTCTCCTTTCCAAACTGAGAAAGCTGAGGGGGAATATGACAGAGGTCTATAAAATCATGAAGGGTATGGACCAAGTGAACATGAAATTGTTGTTTACCAAGTCCCAAAATATTAGAACTAAGAGGCACCCACTGAAACTGGCAGGTGACAAATTTAAAATTAATAAGAAAGGATACTTTTTTATACAACACACTGTTAACTTGTGGAATTCATTGCCACAGAAGGTGATAGAAGCATAGCGAGATCCAAAAAGGGACTACATAAGTTCATAGATATTAGACCTATTAATAGCTATTGAATAGAACAGTTGGAAATGTTTCCTCTGGCATCTCTAAACAAATAATGGTGGATGCCAGGGAGAGTACTAAATAGGGGATAGATCACCCTAGACATATCCGGTTCAGTGCTCTCCCTATTATCCACTTCTGCCAATGCCAGGAACAGGATAGTGAACTAGCGGGATCATTGGTCTGACCCAGTATGGCACTTATTAAACTAGCCAACTGCCTGCCAAGAATGATGGGTGGGAGTGGGTGGGGATGGAGCCCTGTGCCCCCGCCCGGGTTTGTTCCCCTCTTCCCTTCTGCTGTTTGGGGTCTGGGCCTGCTCACCCCCTCCCTGCCGCAACAGCAGGGGGAGGAGACGAGTGGGCCCAGGCCCGATGCAGGGGAGGACAGGCCTGTGGGTGGGGAGAAGCCGGCCCACCATGGCAGGGGAGGGGAGCAGTGGGCCTGGGCTGATCCAGCGGCACTGGGGGGGATGGCAGGAGCAGGTTTGGAGCTGACACAGTGGAGGGAGGGGTGGGGGAGGAGTGGGCTCAGTCTCGAGGAGGTGGAAAGGCCCACTTTCCCCCTCCCCGCACTGCTGCCATGCCACAGCTCCTCCCCGCCCCCCCCATTGCCACAGTGGGCCAGCTTCTCCCTTCGCCTTGGGCTTGCTCCTCCTCCCCCCTCCTACGTTGGACCCAGGCCCACTCCTCCCCCTCCCCCAACTGCTGTCACTGCCACCACGGTGCAGCCACTCCTCCTGCCACCTATGTCACACCCACTCCTCCCTCCACCACTGCCATGTTGGCTCTGCAGGCAGCGGGCTGAGGTTAGCACCAGTGGCTTCGCTCCCCACCCCCAGTGATATCCCAGCCCCACTCTCCCCACCCCGTGCTGCTGCCACCACCTCCAAAGAGCAAGGGTTGGTGGCGAGGCCAGCTCTGCTGGCCTCGCCCCTCCCCTCCGTCCACTGGCAGCACCTGCAGGGAGCAGGGCGGGAGGAGACAAGGTGGGTGCTGCTGGTCTCACCCCCGTGTTCCATCTGCTCCATTGCCACTGCCTCCAGGAAGCAGGGCAGGGGGAGGGGGAGGCGAGCTCCCCCCCAGCGCTCCATTAGGGCTGGAAGGGGCCTCGGAAGACTGAGTCCAGCCCCCTGCCCCAGGAGCAGGAAGTCAGCTGGGGTCACAGGGTCCCAGCAATATAAACATCCAAATTTTTCTTGAAGGTGTTCAAAGTAGGTGTTTGAACCACCTCCAATGGCAGGCTATTCCAGACCTTGGGGACTCAGACAGTAAAGAAATTTTGCCTTATGTCCAGTTTGAAATGGTCTTGCAGGAGTTTATAACCATTCGACCTTGTCATCCCCTGAGGTGCTCTGGTGAACAGTCATTACCCCAGATCCTGGTGGTCACCCCTGATAAACTTATAGGTGGCCATCAGATCACCCCTGAGCCTGCGCTTTTCCAGGCTGAAGAATCCCATAG
>NW_017728948.1:50281864-50301621 GCF_001723895.1 Crocodylus porosus
CTGAAGAATCCCATAGCTCTCAGCCTGTCGTCGTAAGGTCTGTTTTCCTGACCTCTGATCACGCACGTGGCTCTTTTCCAGACTCTCTCAAGCTTGTCCACATCCTTTTTGAATTGGGAAGCCCAAAACTGGACGCAGTACTCCAGCTGCGGTCTCACCAGGCCAAGTACAAGGGGAGAATGATGTCCTGGGATTTGTTTGAGAAGCACCTACGGATGCAAGCCAGCATTTTGCTCACTTTACTAGCCGCGGTGCTCACTTTACTAGCCGCAGGCAGTAATGAAGCTTCTAAGGGTTTTTTTTAATGTTATTTTCCTTTTGGGAAATACCTCTCTTTTTTCCATAATTTGCACAAAAGCACCTTTACTATTTACATCTGTAGGCTTCTCAATTGAAATTAGAAAATATTTTTCTCATTCTTAACTTAGAAAAAAAGCCCAGAAAAACAAAGAAAGTGGGAAGCATAAAAGACGACATTTAAAAAAAAATGTTTAGACCATGGGTTAGGTTCCAGAATACTAAGTTTTAGAGGCAAAAGCCATGGTATTGCAAAACAACTCTACAAAGCAGCTGACTAAGTACTCATGTAGAACACTGAACACATACACATAGATGCTTAGAGATCAGTGTAAAAGTCATGATAGCTTGAGGAATTTTGCTTGCACAACCCAGAGAATACGTACCTGAAGTATTGTGGGGACCTGTGACAGAATTTAGTGGGGGGGGGTTGGTTTTTTTTAAGTAGTTAGCTTTGGACACCAGCAAATGTGCAGACTGAAGGCAAAATCCTGGCTATAACACAATCCACGAAGTTATGCTTCCATTTGCTTGCTCACAGCTGCTGTCTGTGCTAATCCAGCATTTGTGTTCAACCACTGCTTAAAATAGCATTGAGTGCTTATCATGGGAAGGCTTTCTGCACTATCAACCCTACACCTGTACTGCAAATGGATTATATCTATAATGCAGCTGTTGCTGTGACTTCAGTATAATGTGGACAGATCCAAACCCACCTTAAATGACCTAGCACAGATACTGGTGTCAGTAGCCGCAGTAGCACAAGGTTCAGGACAGACTAACTAACTGAGGACCTATGTTGTTAAATAGAAGTCTACCAGGCTCTCCAATCTGTGCTGACTGCTACAAGAATCCAACACCTTATAGACTAACTAAATCACAGATGTATACCATAAGCTCTAGTGAGCCTGAGCTCACTTCATCAGGTGCTGTGGAAGGAGATGTGCACAGTGGAGACTGCATTGAACAGTGCTACCACAGTTTGGGTCTGCAGTGTAAAAGCAGATTTTCACAAGTGCTCAATACCCAAGGACTCTCATATAGAGAGACCTGAATAAACTAACTAGCTCTAAACAGGGCTGTTTGGCAAGGTTGAAAATCTTAGCCCAAGTGTTGGTGTAGTTGATTCCTTTGTAAATTCTTTCCCTCTCAAATGCAGAGCTTCTATTTAAAAAGTTACGCCAGAAGCAGAAATCTACATATCCAGCCTTTTAAACATAAAGGGAAAGTCTAAATATAAAAATTCCAAGCCACTCTATTTAAACAAGTAGGAAGGGATGGAGCTTGACAAATCTTAAGAAATGTGACTGATAATGTGCTTTAGTCTGAGAAATACTTCAAAATTAAGCAGAATAATGTTTAAAAAAAATTTTTTTTTTCAAACTTTCTGCCTAATTCATCCTATTACGAACTATGTTTCATTAGAGTATGTTTAATGAAGCACAAACATTTAAAAAAGGATACTTGGCAAGATATTTTCCATATTTTTCTTATTATACCTTCTAATAAAAAAATATTTACAAGTTGCTTCCTACCCAAATAGGAACATGACAAAATTATGTCCTTCTGGAAGCTGAAGTTTGCCTGATTAGCTGTTTTCCCCTCCATCCCTTGCAATACTTTCATTGATTTAAGACTCTTTCATACGTGTTTTCTTTCTCTACTGGTGCTCTAGCAGGCAGCATTCTTCATGGCATGTTACTTTATGCAAACTCATGTGTTAGCATATATACTGTATTTGGGGAATGTTTCCCTGTTCAAACTTATTTACTTTTCCACACCAGCTCTCTTGGGGTTCCTCAATTCTTCTTAGTTGTTCACCTATCTTAACAGTCCTTAGTAGGTACATCAATTAGTTGCTCTGGCAGATTAGGGTTACTACTGTCAGTACATCCACTTTTTTAAATATTCCAGAATGTATTTTGTGTTTATTGCTCTATACTAGCTACCTGACTTAAGCCTTTCTGTTATTCATACTTTATTTTACGGTCTCTTGCTTGTTATGTATTTACTGACAAGCAATGCTTGGGCATTTGAGTTACTCAGGTTGAGTCTAATTTTAATACAGCTTACACTTGCTGGTTTACAGCAAAGGCTATACCCATCAACATTACCTAATCTTATCCTAGACTACACTATGTATTTGCTATGTAACAAACCTAAATGTTTATATGATTACAGTACCACAATCAGTGCAGAATGTTCAATGTCAGGTACTGTAATGCTGTAACAAACTATAATGTCCAGAAGCCTCCAGGGCACTGGAGAACTGTAGTGTAAACAGCAACTCCCAAAAGCCTCCAAGAAACTAAAAAAATAAACTGCAACATATACTACAACTCCCAAAAGGTGGTAGGGTGCAAAAGAAAGCAAAACAAGCTGTGTGGGAGTGCAAGTTGTACAGAGAAAAAAAAAGTGCATGGCCAGAAAGTCAGCTGGAGCAGTAGAGCTAAAATTGCAAGTTGCAACAGTGAGGCTCAAAGGTAAAGCCCAGACAAACAGCAATTAAGCGCTTTATGAAACCAAAAAATTGGTTTAAAAGCCAGTTGTGGGAGGGTTTGAGGTTCACAAGTGTGTATCTCATGGTGTTAGTGTTTTTTACCGATTACCTGTTCTTAAGGAATTTCACCACAATGTCACTGTTTACTTCCTGTTACCCAAATCCTAAGTGTATGTACCTTAATGTTAACGTTTATTTACCTGTCTGTCCCCCTCACCTTAGCCCACTGGCTTGTAACTCTAATTCCTAGCATTTCCTATATAAAAGTTTTTTTAAAAGTGTAACTGGGCTTCCTGTACCAGTTCCTGGGGGTGTGGGGTTAGGCAAAGTATGAACACAAACAATGAAGTGCATAATGACTGATCTTGTTAAAAACATTATTTCTAATTCCTCTGGTGACAGGATGGGTTTTATCACCACAGAAGCTCCTCAGGTTAGCTAATGAAAAGCAGATTCTGACAATTTGTAGTGATGAGGTTCAGCCAAACAAATCTCAAGCTTTGAAAGCACTTAAGATAAAATACAGGTAAAAGGGAAACACTCCTGACTTCTGACCCTTAACAGGGAGATGAGCCATCCTCATTAGAGGCAAGATAAAACAGTACTCAATTTCACATAGCACTTAGTTTATTGAGCTCAGAAGCCAGGGTTGGTTTTTCATGCAGATTTATGCTGCTTCAATCAATCTCCAGTTGATGTTATTTTTTAAAGGTGAAAACATGCTTGTAAATAATAATGATAAGAAAATTATACTCTAATAATATGTAACATCTGTTCCTTTATAGAACAACGATTCATGGTATTTACTCCAGATAACAAGGACACAATGTTCATTAAAATGCACGGCAAGCATGCTGAAATATATCAAAAGCAGTTTAAAAAAATCAAAGCAGATTTATATACTAATCAAAGGTTAATTTTAATAGTAAAATCTTTTATTCTTCTGACCTAAGTATCCTTCTCTAGTTCTATTCCAGTAAAACCCTTGATGTTGGAAATGGAAGTGCAAAGACGGTAACAAATAATATCTACTTCTCAGAGTGCTTTTCATCCCTAAAGAAACCCTTTCAAAATGAAATTGCTTACAAATACACCTTGAGAATGTCTGCCTTTCAAATAATTCACTGAATTGATCATTGTTATAGTATGTTGATTTAGTCTGTGATTACATTAACATTTAACACACTGGAATTATGTTACCTTTTGAAGTAATCATTCAGTGATTCCTGACTAGCTTATAAGAATGTTCAAATACTCAATTTATAGAAATGATGTTCCAGTTGCATTTTCTTTTAAAGAAGCCATATGGCACTCTCATTACCTCTCACAGAAGAAATCTGAACATCTCTGTAATTAAAAAGATGAAACAAACTAATATGATGTCTGATTTCCTCTGACATCTTCTATAATGGAATAATATTTCAAAAAGATTATAAATCCCAAGTAGTATTACTAGATGCACTAAATTATATACAGTAGATTCCTGTTCTATGCATAGCCCTTTTTCCCCAACAAAATTACACAAGTAAGTGGACTATGACAATAAGTAGAATGAGGATGAGGAAAAAAAAGGAGTTAGAAATGAGTAGCAAAATTTCTGGTCATAATGTGGCATTGCACTGCCACAGATCTATTTTTTTCTTTTAGTCAGTTGAAGAGACTCACTAGCAAATAAACAGAAAAGTATGGCAATGGCTGTTCAATCACATCGTATGCCCCATTGTGTTCTTACACTTGACCAGCCACATGTAAACAGTGAAAAAATAATCCCATGTATAACAAATCAGGTTTCTCTCTCTCAGACATGCAGCTAAATGAATGATACATCATGGATGATGTAGTGGTTAAGGGCAGGAAGCACATCAAGTATATCACAAAAAAGGGAAATGTGCTTATTTAATTTAAAACAACAAAAAACTTAATGTAATAATTCTACAAATTATTCAGGGGTTTATTAATTTGAAACATCATAAATTGTCTGTCTGTTGTTAGCAGAAACCTTTGTCCATGCACTACTCATTCTTTGCATTATTCAACGAATCAATCCTAGGCTTTCTTTTTCTAGTTTTGGTTTATTCAAGAAAACAAAATATGCTAAAAGCCAATATGCAAATAGCTAAGTAAAATATAATCCAATAGATAGCAAGAGTTTCTGTTCTACAAGACAAGAAAATACCTAATATTTGATAAAGCAGAAACTATCATACAAAGCAAAAAAGAAAAGTGTTTGAAAAGTCTATTACATTTGTAAATTCCACAGTGAAAACAAACCATATTTCACTGTTAAAAAAAATCCTGCCTTTTTCCATTCTTTACATTTAAACACACCCTTATTGTACCATGAAAGGGAATTTTTTCACATGGTTTTATACTTTCATTAGTTTCAAGGACTTTCTTTCAATGTCTGCTTTCTACACAGAACAGTGCATATGGGCCAATTCTCCTCTCAGATCATGCATCAAGACAGCTGAAGTTATTGAAAAGTCTTATTGTGAGCCCTGTAGACGCTGAATCAGGTCCTAATGCTGATATCATTCTGAAGAAATTTGCATTGAAATCAATGCAATTACTTAAGCAAAGTAAGCACCAGACAACATGTAAATAAAATAGGGGTTGGAGAACAAGTGATGCAACCACAGTTTAATTGTTCTACCTTTGTAAAGTCTTTCACTGTACTTTGAAAAAAATCTGACATCTGTAAATTCACTAATCCTCATAAAACAGGTATGGTGATATCGTTCTGCTTCTATATTGATGGCTACTCCTGTTTGCTTTGTTCACATATTTCTTACAGAAGATTGCAAAACAAACGTACATTTTTCGGACTACCACAAGTCGGAAAATTTTACAGCTGCATCATTTAAAAGGTTTCTTTTTAATATTCTGAAAAATTAGATTCTAAACTAAATTTTGATTCTAGCTTGTTCCATATTAATAGAAGGCATTAGCCTTCACTCAGGCTTCTCTTCCCCACAATTGTTTCTTTTTTCCCCAACCACATCTAGTAGCCCCTGTCTGTGCTGCAATCTGAAGTTAATTCAGGGTCTGTCTGCATGGGACATACCATTCCTACACCACACATGTAAATGGAACTGTATCAGTGTGGTGCTATGTGCAAACAAGTAAGCTCCACCACAAGGGTTACACTATTTCCAGTTCAGGAACTAGCACACACAGAGTGGGTACAGTGTTTCACAGGACAGCAGTGGCACGTCTCAGCATGGCATTACCTTATACCATAGAAAATAACTTTTCATTAGTATGTGCACTCAGTTTCATCCCTCCCTCTTCTGGGACAAAGTTTGTCTTCTATCTTCTTGGAAAATGCAGCCCACTAAATGCACTTATTCCCTACCCCTTTCCCCCAATCTGAATTGATCTAATGGAATCTGTAGGTTTTCAGCTCTCTAGATAAGACAATCTAATCTCCAGATCTGCATGGATCTCAGCTTTCCTCCACCATTCTGAGATTCCTTGACACCATGATTATTGTGGAAACCAGGCTGCTCACAGGAACCCTTGATCAATGCTGTTCCATAAAGTGGGGTTATATTAGTTATTGCTCCACTCTGCCCTATGGATTTCAAGGAGAGGTATGGCCAGAGGAACCATGCTCCAGTTCACCTCAACACCCTCTAAAACCCAAAGATTGTCATGCTCATGAAGTTCTACAGGTCTTCCACAGGACATGGGAAAGCATACTGCATCTCTCAACTCTTATACAGTTCCCACACGTTCATTTTCCAGGTTCAGCCTTCCTTTTGTTTGCAATAGTAGACAAGCATGGGACGTCTGGGCTTAGTTGATAAAACAGGAACATTACAATCACGTAGAGAGCACAGAAAAGGTATTTCAACCATAGACTAATATAACAGAGGCACGCAGCTAAACAAATGGATTAAGTGAGAGATTTTTTTGGAAACACCATGCACATGATTCTGAATCTGTCCCCTTCCCCTGAAAAACAAAATTCACTGGGTCACACTGAACAGTCATTTGCTTTCCCCTTTGCTCAGTACTGGCACCTTCCTGAAAACTGAAACCAGAGTATATCATAGCCAAGTCTGGAACCCAATTCAAACAATAATTTCTAGGCTTTGTCTATGGAAATATCTTGGTGATATCCTTTACAAAACCGCTCACTGCTTTTCTTCATTTCCAATATGCTATGTTTGCCTGTGCAATGCAGAACAGAAGGATATTCAGTAAGAATTTATAAAAGGGCCACTTTTTTGATAGATGTGTGTAGGAGGGAATCTATGGTGCCTAGAAAAATGAACTACTGGAATATGTGTTACAATGACAGCCCCATGTAGAAGAGAAAAAAAATATAGGGCCAAGTTCTGTTTGTCATCCAAATGTGCACTGGGCTACCCATATAGATCACAATGAAGAAATGTGGCCAAGATTTGTAGCTCCAACTTCCACCAATCTATGCCAAATCTATTGGCCATTTGGGACACTGCAGTTGAAATGTGTTAGTTTATGTGATCAGCAGCACACAGGGGAAGTGATGTGATCAGCAGCACACCAGGGAAGTGATATAGCTATCATGACTTTCCTTGATCTCCAGCTTGAATAACTAGGTACCCATACACTGCTGGATCAACTAGAGGTAGCCTTCAAGAAGCAAGGCTTGAACTTATATCCCAGATCCACAGTAAGAGACCTTATTACACCCCATATTGCAAACTTTTGTAGACTTAATATTGATTTAGGCCAGCAATGAAACCTATTAATAATGGCCATGAAATGATCTGCTGGCTATTTTACTCTGTGATCAAAAGGCAACCCTATAAATGACTTCAAGCCATAACCTTTCTACTAATCAAGCACATCACATCCCAACCTTATCAAATGCCTGAACAAAGCACTAACATGTCTACTTCTGTAATGTTCTGTCACCTTAGCCTTAAAGATAAGTCACAAAAAATGAGGAGCTTGAGAACTTAACCACCTTCTGCATAAACAGCTTTTCTGGGACTTATGTAAGAATGGGATCACACTTATCTGTCTAAGACTGGGGTAGGCAATTATTTTGGGTGGAGGGCTGCTTACTGAGTTTTGGCAAGCCATCGAGTGCCACATGACAGGAAGCCGGGGGCAGATTAATATTTATTTTCTAAATTTTTTTTAAGGGTCCCAATGCCCTGGTGGGCCACATCTGGCCTGTGGGCCACATTTTGCCTGCCCCTGGTCTAGGAGTATTTAGGAAGAATAGGTGTTAGAGGAACTAACTATGCTTATTGTGGAAAAGTTACTGTGGGAACCGAGATTTCATTGGTTTTTCCATGGGCAATGAACAATGTCTCTTAGATAACATCAGTTAGTAAAGGTTTCAGTATATTTTCAGTATACTGAAGTCTTTTCTTTTTTTTTTCACCTTTTGCTTCCAACCATTTTCACATGTTATTTATAAGCTGGGTCTTATTTAAAAATAATTGTACTATTACTAAAAAAAAATGGTGGTGATGAGTGGGAATTGAGGCAGAAGTATAGTTTAACTCATCACTGAAACTGTACCCACATTTGCTCACACAAATTCAACTGCCAATTCTGAGCGCTTTAGATGCCTAGAAAATTTCTGTTGGGTTTTTTTGGTTCTGTTTTGTTTGTTTTTTGGGTTTTTTGGTGCCTTTAAATTCAGAACATTAATAACCTGCCAGTACTACTGACTGTGCTGCAGGCTGTTTACTGTTTCTGATTGCTTGACAATGAGATTAAAAATAATGAAAAACAACACTACTAACAATAATTTTCTCTTTTATGCTGTCCTTGTGTAATTTGAAAAGCTAGCTATGGTAATTTTTTTCATATGATGTAAAACAAAAAATGCAGTATACAATAAATTAGTCCTAGACTCACAATGAGATTTTTCATATCAGATTTTGAATGCAAGCATGCAGATATTAGAAGGTGCTTAAGAAATATCATTACAAATAAAATAACATTCTGAGGTGCTTCTAAAAATTCTTTTTCCAAAACATAAGCATGGAAATTAATGTTTGAATTTCTATTAGTTTTCTATGGTTATTTTTTTCTTTTTAAAGTCTATCAAGCCTGAGTAAGAATCACTAGGTAATCTAGGGTATACATTCAGACAAAACTAATGCTGATGTTTTTTAACAGTAAACTGAAACATCTGATTGAATGGCAAGAAATGGGTGGAGGAATTTGGAAAGAAAGGAAAGACATCTGTTCCTAGTGCAGTGTTTAAAGCCATGCCTAAGAGAAATCATGCTTGTTTCTTGTCATTGGAATGGAAAGCAAAGATCATTATTTATAACTTTTAAAGCAAATGCTGACGTTTACAAACAAACAGGAACACATTGTGCTAGAAATATTTAGTATCATATAATTATTTATGATCAGGCAATTCCAACCAAATTTGCTTTGTTTCCTTTGAGATTGAAAGTGATCATCTATTTCTCTCTGAGTATCTAATATTCTGACATTCTGTGATAATGTGACTAATCTGGGGAACAAAGGGCTACAATTCCCAGAGATAAACTCAAAGATTGAGAACTGCTTTGGAGAATCACATGCGCATGCAGCACTTGTAATTCTGCACTGTGGTAGATACTATGGTTTTCCTAAGTGTGGCAGTTTTAGAATTTGCTTTATGGTAAAAAAAAAAAAAAAGACATTAACTTCTTGTTAAACATAAGCAATAAAACGTAAAGGCTGCTTGTCAATTCCACTGAAATAATGATAATCGTATAAATTGCATCATAATAAGTTCTTTTAAATCATACCCAAATGATGTGATACATCCTATCATCTAGCAAATCATGAGCTACTGTAACATGAGCTGATATAAATGCTGCATTAGACACTTGTTTCTGGCTCTGAAATCTGTTAAGTTCCAGGAGAGCTCGGAAGAAGGTGCTTTCTTTGCTTTGCCCTTCTTCCCTCACTTTAAAAAAAAAAATATATTGATTCTGGTTCCAGCTTAGTTTAGAGAAGTTCCATGCTTGCTGTCGACTAGTTGCAGTCTGTAAGCATCTATCCTTCCAATGAGTACCACCAGAGTACAGAAAGCTGTTGGCACTACTTCATTCTGCCTATATAAGCGATGCAAGGACCAGTGGTTTAGGAATTTGCTACGCTAAATTGCTGCAACTGGGCATTAACCCACTCAAGAAATATTCAGCTGCTTTCAGGCCCTTTAACCATGCAGCCAGGAAGCAGCTTAGTATCTAGCCCATTATTCTTGTAGTCCATTGCAAAGAAGGTAGCTGCATTGAAGGGGAGGAAGAGGAGGGGCTGTGCAAAGTTTTCTTGCTTTTTTAAAATGTCATCTTATATTCCACCCATCCTGATAAAAAGGGAAACTGAATAAGTACTCTGGCAGTTTTAAACTGTTCACTTTAAAGTGGCTCAAATTCTTTCCTGCTTGCACATCTTTAGTGCCAATCATTCAGAAAACTGCTTTTAGGACAGAGGACAGAGCATGGCCTATACTTTGTAATGTACCCAACCCCTGCTTAGAAAAGTTCTCTTTGATTTGCATCACATGACTACTTTCTGAAGGAGCTAAGTCCTTTTTCTTAAAGCTGCACAGAAATGGTGCACACATTCATTTTACCTAATTTTAGTGAAATTTGAAAAATACTGGTTTAAACACTTAGCCTGAATGAAAGTATTTATGGATTCACATTTTTGGTTAGGAGTCAATATAAAAGAGTATGAGAGAGAGAGAGAAGGAAATACCCAGTAAAAATTTAGAGTAAAAATGGAAGAAAAAGCAGGCAGAGCAAAAACAAAGAAGGAAGGAATATATCATGGAAAAGGCACCAGAGGAGGAAAGAATAAAGAATTCTAATGAAACATCGTGGGTCTGTTTCTCTCCTTAAGATTTCTTACATAAATGTAATTAGGAAGAATTCCACTCAGGATAAATCTGGCATGAGTCAAGAGAAGAATTATCCTGTTGAACTTATTTGCTATACCCCAAGAGAACTCCTTCAAAAAGTACTTCATAAACCTCAGACTCAACAAGCTTCACTCATCCTTAATTCAAAAAGTGAGAATGTTCTGTGCCACAGCACAGAAATAATACTTAGTAAAAACATATGGAGTTCCACAACTCCTTTGAATAACATTTTTTATGCACAACTCCTTTGCATAACTCACCCTCAGAGGGAGGGATCTCTTTTCTTCTTCTAGCACTCATTTTTTCCCATTACCTTTAGTCTAGTATAGAAAATCCCTTTCCAGCAGTGCCATAAAAACATTCAGAAAACAGGTACTACAATCATATTGGAAAACGCAGTGGTGGATCAAGGCAGTGCTGCTGGGAATCTTAGGGACTTTTAATAATCACTGTGCATAACCCCTGAAGTCAGTGCATGTTTCACTGCACAAATGCATGTCACTGCATTCTATTCATTTCCCATATCTTTTCTTCCCAATGGCAAGTTCTATGTAACCAGGACATACTGCTTGAATGGAGATGGTTCATTGCCATTTAAGGAAAGGAGGACAATTTTCTCACCCATTACTCTGTGATGAGTTAATTAATTAGCCCAATAAATTTGTTCTTTACAATGGGAAACTAGCACAGAGCTTCTTAAAAATAACAATTACTGGTTTCTTTTTTAAACTAGTTTCAAAAGAAGAAACCCTGCATTAAACGTTTTATAGTTTAGGAAACTACTACATAGCAGCAAAACTACATTAGACTTTCTGATTTTTCCATAGTGTCCTTGGATAGATACACCACCCAGTAGACCATGTTAAATGCTCCAAATGTAACAGGAAATAAAATGCGCGCATATTTGTCTATCTTACTGGTGCCAGAGTTGGAGACTGGAGGAGCAGGAGGAACTATAGCAGACGCCTTTACAGACACTCCCAAAGTATTAGCTGTGGTCTGAATCTGCTCCAGTCTAGATCCGAGCAAATGATGCATGGATGGAGATCCAGCTGTGGTATGCTGGGATATATATCCAGTTAAAATTGGGGTGGAGGGAGGAGCTGGAGGTGTAGCTCTTGCAGAAGCCAATGTTTCTGTTGCACTGGCACGACTGAAAGGGTTTGGACTTGATGCTGAAAGAGTGTGGAGTGTAATGTCAGAAGACCCCTGAGTTACAGTAGAAGGTTGGATGGAACTGTTTCCTGTGTCAGTTCGGTTCCCACCATCACCTTCCAACTGTACTGTGGCATTTGTTCTTTTCCTCACATTGGAATTGGCATCTGTATTCTGCAAAGTTTCAAGAAATAATATTAATCAATTTAATTTTAAAGCACTTAAACTGAAATAATGGAATCTTTTTAAACAAGACCTAATGTAATAACAGTCATGGATACTGAAGTTATCTTTGAGCCTGGCAATCAAAATACTGCATACTTATGAACCTGGATTTAACTGTATATAAAAAAAACTGTCAGCAAGAAAACTCCTAAGGCTAGGTGCAAGCATTCAAAAAGCCTGAGATGGAATCAATCTAAGTTATGCAGTTTTTGGTAAGCCGCATAGTTTAAATCAGTAGCAAGCAGAACACACATTTGGCCTTTGGTTGGGGCAGGTGGGGTGGGGGTGAGGAGCAAATCTTAGCTGGTTCTGCCATTTTTAAACCAGCCTCTGTGTGCCAAACTTCTGTTCTGTAATGGACTGATTTCTGATCACTTATACCAGTAGAAGTGTAATGTTTGTATCTGGCCATAGGCTATGTGTGGCCATAATACTAACATAGCCATATCTAAAACTATCAGCAGAAAGTAACATCAATTCAAGTTGGCTACCTTAATGTAAGACTATGGATAAGCCTGCCTTCTAACCATTGTAAAAAAGGAGTGGGCCTTCCACTTGGGAGTGCACATTAGCTCTTACATTTGGATGCCCCATAGGGTTACAAGTTATCTGTGTCAGGCTAACTTGAATGAAATTGGTTTAAAGTTGCAAGAACTTGCTACATGTCTATCACTACAGAAGCATGCAGCTGTAACAGTTACTTGGTATATCAATATCATTTGGTATTGATACAATTATTACTTCTGTCTAAAACCTAAAAATTGTTGTTTAACCTTCCCTGTTGGGGGAGTAAGGGGAGCATAGTAATATTTTTAACTCTGGGATCAGATTCACTGGTGGGCTCTCACTGCTTTGATGATGTAAAACAGATCAAACCCAAACTTAATAGGCAGTCAGTTTATAGTGCTTTGGTATCAACAGTGTTGCATAAAGCACTTAGAGTACATCATGGAATCTGGCCTGTCTTCTATTGGTGTTGTCATTAAACTTTAAATATTTGTCCAGAAACAGTTGCCACACTGTAGCCTAAAGATATTGTAACACTGCACTCTCCTGGAGGCCATTGTGCGTGCTGGCAAATGCTGATGTTTCCTTGATGACAGCATTCCACCTTTCACAGGAGCTTTAAAATGACATTTTGCAACAAGACAAAAAAATAGTGATTTAAAATAATTGTTATTTGAAAGACAAATGGTTGGAAACTATTCTTTATCTATGCTGTGTGCCCTTTCACAGCATGTATTTCATCTTGGCAGCAGGTTGTAACTATTTTACATGAAACTGAATGGTCATTTTACTGAAAACAGAAGAAAGCTAAAAGCTTGTACATCTCCTTTCTTTTTAATAAAAATAAGCATTAAAATCTCAAAAATATCTAGCATTGAAATCTTTAACCGAGTGAAATGTAAGTTCATATCCCTTCACCAAATAATTACAGTCAATTAATCTCTATGTTGTAATAAACACAAGCATAACAACAAGCATTCTCATTTGTCAGCTAATAAAATCCAGCTAAAAGCAAAGATAGAGCACTGAACTGAGATTGAGAAGCAGAAACAAGCAGTTCTACACCAGATACAAGAGATCTCGAAAATCATGTGCCTATTTATTATCGTTAAAAATGGACAAACTGCAGCAGAATAGATCATGGATGCCAATACCCTCATCCATGCCCATCCAAGTATGGAAAGCAGAACTGCAGCATATTTTGTAGACTATGACCACCTTGAAAATGAACTATCATTATATACTGCACTGCTCCTTACAAGGCACAGACATTAACTAATGACAATATTTAATTAACTATCACATCAGCAGCTTTCTTATGGGTCTGGCCATGACATTTGGTTGACACTAACATTTCCCCACTATAAGGGACTGGAAGACTGAATGTATGATACTATGTTTCCAGGATGAGGGAGACTATTTTTCACAGCAGCAAATAATAACTGTTTAGCTGCAGCCTGAATTGAAAGAAACTAGTCTGATTATTCACTTGAATAAGAGAACTGAACCTCCCTTTCTAGGTCAGATCAAAATTGACATCAGCCTAATATTCCAAAAATGGTGAAGAAAACAACTCAATAATCCTTCAAAACCTGGGAGAGGATATTAAAGCAAAACCTTAAGCATAAGTATAGTCCACTGTTATTAATGGGCATAGTCCACAGTTATTAATGAAGAAGAAATACCATGGGATGAAAAGATCTGGGAGAATTGTTGGACAAGTTGTCAAAGTGTATAGCCTTCTAAATAAAGCAGCAAATTTGGAGCAATCTAAATGGGAGGAGACGTTGTTCCACCTAAAACTAAACATGCAGTGCTCACTCTAACAAATACATAACTTCCTTAAGAAGGGCGTTGTTATTCAAATGGAAGAACGGTTTTTTACCTGAGAGGAAAGCACTATTTTAAAATCTAAAGTTAGGCATTGCAATGGTCAGAATTATCTCTTTGTGCATCCAGCTCTAAGTGCCTTTAGAGCCTAAATCTCATTGACTTTCAATAAGATCTGGGCTTGAGGCCCAGGACTAGTTTTACAGGGATGGAGAGAAAGAACAAAGGAGGAACAAAAAGCAGTCTAACCAATTTCCACTAATGGGGAAGAGGGAGAAAAATGCAACCTCGCGCTGCTGAGCTCTTCCTGTTCTATCTGCATTGAATTACATCCTCTGCCAAAAAACAAAGCAAACACAAACAAACAAACAAAAAAAAGCCAAACCCTTTCTAGGTTCTGGCAAGAAGGAGGGAGGGGGGGAGAGCTGCACCTACCTATTGCATCATATGTGATTACCTTTTTTTCCACAGGAGGCAGGAAAATGAGGAAAGTTGCCAGTCAGAGGGCGTTTCCTTCTTGACCCATTTGAAAATAGCTCAAAGGCTGCAGCTCCTTCTCTCATGGCCAAACTGCTTTCAGCAGAGGCCAAAATCCTGTTTCTAGCAGTAAAATTAGGAGATTTGGAGACACAGATATATGCAAAGCTTCAATTTATCTGAAGCTGCCACACATAGATATATCAAAGTTGAACTGGCATATACTATCTCAGTCTCTATGGTTTTGAATCTCCCTTTTCTACTGCCAGTCGATAATCACCTTATTTATTTATTCCATATTGCTACATCTTGAAATGAATTAATTTATTGCATAAAAACAAGAGAAAATTATAGTTCCTGAAAAAACACTACTGTTTCAAACAGAAATAGAGACTATAAGTTACTATTCCTTACATGCATCAGCACACACTGGTGTGCAATGTGGCTACATTGAAATTGCATGATGGGGACCCATGAAAAACAAAGCCAGTTTTGAGATCTCTACATTAAAATTAAAATAGCATGTTTAAGTATAAATTTGCTATGACAGTACTGTAGGTAATACCCTGGCAGCCTATAAACATACATCAACTGAAGGCCAGCAAAGCTTAAATAAACGGAAGTCACTAAAAAATGTTGTGGGCGCAGCTACAAAAGATGCTTTACTCAAGCTTAGAGCTAATTACAGCACAGTCAGCATCACTATCTATAGGTGCAGATGCTTACTGTGCAATAATTTGCTCTAATTGCAAGTGCTGGCTGTGAAATGTGAAAGCTTGGACAGTGTCTCTTGCACAAAAAAGCAAGACAGGGACTGGGGCGAGACAGTTGTGGTACCAAGCCTGCCACAAAGAATATCAAATTTCATTAATGGCTTGCAATCCATTAGGTGTAACAGAGAGAGGAGCTTGTGGTATCTAATACCAGACCTATACCATAACATAATAAGAGCAATGGTTCTTCTAAAAGGAAAATTGTTAGCAAAGACCTGACACTCATTACATGCGTCTTTCCAAGCTAAGAAAGCCAGAGAAAAAGGTTGAGCCAGTGTAACTAAAGGCGGCAAGGAAACTACATATACATTTCAATTGAACTAGCAACTAAAGAAGAAAAAAGACTAAATATATTTTTCAAGCAAAACCAGTAAAAGGTGCATTGAATACAGGAAAAATGTCCTGTACCTGACATCCTCATACTTCCCAAAACAGGCATCCAATATTTAAGGTGTCACAAATGTCTCAACCATTCAGCGTATGTCTGGAGTTTGGTAAATCACCTGTACAAGCTACTGCAAATCTGCTCCACTGGTAAACAAATACGCCAAAACAGGTCCAGTAACCAATGCCTCTAGGTATTCTGTTTGACCTCTCAAGGCCCATCACATTTAACTGCAGTGGCTGCAAAAAACACAAGCCTTCACACCTAAACAAATCCAAAAACAGGAACCAGGCAATTTAACAATGGTAATATGATGGTCACTCTTTTCCTCCCTGTTTTGTTCGGACTTTAATCGGCCAACCATCAAGGAAAAATGCTTTGAAGATATAAAATTAATACAGTATAAAAAGCAAGACAAAACTGGCAGCCAGGTGTGCAGTCTAGAAAAGATCAAGAAGCCACATTGTACCCAGCCCACGAGTGATTCTTAAAGCACTAGGTTTGAAAAAAACACTTTTAAGTACAACAGCGAGTAAATTTGCTACCTGCAAATACAAGTAGCAAATTTACTCGAGATTACTTGCTGTGCAGTAGTGCACATGTAGAAGTCTGACCGGGAGCAAATGTGCTCCCGATCATCTGGGCAGCAGGAAATTGCTCTCTGCCCTGGGAGCTGCCTGTTGTCAAGGTGAGCTCTGCCACCAGAACCAAAGCTTCACAATTGTGGTGCTGGGAGATCCTTATCTTTCAGCTTGAGCCCTGCAGTTTGGGGGGCCCTGGCTGGGAGACCCTTAGCAAAACAAGCAGGAAAAGGGTGACCATCATATTACAATTGTTATATTGCCTGAGTCCTGTTTTTGGATTTGTTTATGTGCGAAGACTTGTAGTTTACCATAGAATAAACTGTTCCAAAATTATTTACACGTGTAGATTATTTGCACATTATTTGCACATGGCTACCAAGTACACCCCTGAAACATGGAAGATATCAAATTTTAGCCAATTTGGGATTTTCAACTTCATTGCAGAACAACATGGAAGTTTTGGGGATTTTTGCTCTTTTTTTACCTCTCTGCCTGCCACCTGACACCTCCAGGGAAGGAATGCTACCTGATCAACACATCAAAGAGCTACTCAACACAGCTCACAAAGACACTATCATGGGCCCAGAGGGACAGACTTCCATCTCCAGCTCCTTCTGTGCAAAAATGAAGTTTAATTCCTACCGATGGGGACTTTTTTCCATCTTGTACCATCTACACTTTTCCTAGACCCTGACAAAGGGACAAAGCTTGCAGCAAAGGACAATTTTCTTGCCATTTTCCAGCTGGTTTAATTAAAGGTATCATTTTGGAACCAGGAGTTCTAGTTTTTCGTATGTCTTTTTGCACATGTAGACACACCCTGTGAAAACCAATGATTCCATGTTGCAGAATGGTTGATCCTAAACTTCAAAGAAGTGGGATCTGTTTCTATTTTATGCACTACTGTTAGTCCATGGTTTGGGCTCTTTCTTGAGTGAAATTCACCTACAGTACAGAAAGCCAGTATATCATCTGTACAATGTCTTCACCCCTAAATGGTGAGAAGAAAACTGAAGCCATTACACAGCCATTCTCCTCCAAGTACCACAGAAACATTTTGCATGCTAGTCTTTATAGTTTAGTATGGGAAGCCATAATGTGGCAGTCTAACATTTTGATCAGCAACAGCACAAATGCAGCAGATCTAGAACCACATGTATAAAAAGCATAGCAGGGCGGCAGTCACCACTATCCCAGCTCAGAGGCTGGGGCTGAGAATGTGGGGAGTGAGGATATGGGAAGCACAGATGCACTGGGTTCAGGATGAGGTTTGGATTTTGCTTTGCCATTCCCTCTGCCCTTTACCAGCAAGGAGTCTATTTATTTGAGTTTTATGCAGATGAAAAGATTTTTTTCCCTTATGAGTAATGTTCCGCATTCTTGGTTTGTATTTTTTTTTAAAAAATTGGGAATTTTTCGGGGTTTATCTTTAAAACATAAAAACCAGGATGAAATTGGAATAAAAGGAAGAAAAGGAGAAAAAAAAATCAGTTTAAATTGGGGGGGGGGATTGGCAATGGGGGAGGGAAGGAGTAAGGCTGGGACTAGGGAAAGGAAGGGGTGCAGAACAACCAGTCAGCCGCTCCCAGGGCTGCAGCAGGAAACAAAGCAGGGAGAGCTGTCAGTGGGTATGGCATGTGAGGGCACAGCTTTTGTTGCTACGTGCCCCCCGGAAGGGCTGCAGGCTGGGGGGCTGTGCCAGACTCTTCCTAGGAGACAAGGAGCAGGCTGCCGCCCACCCCAAGCACCGGGAAGAGCCTCTTTCCAGTGATCCTGGTGGGCAGCAGGCTCCTCTTGCTGCAGGCTGACGGCAGCACCAGGCTCTTCCCGGTCCTCACAGTGGGTGAGCACTAGAAAGGGGGGAGACGGGACACCCAACCCGAACCCTGGCACCTTCCACCCCACCTGGGATCGCAGCCAGGAGTCCCACGGTCCCGGGCAGCGTCTCCAGCTGTGTAGGCCCATGCTGAGTGCCCAGGTGCAGCTCCCTGCCACTGGGAGCAGGGCCAGGCTCTCCCGCCAGCTCCCCTCCACCCCCAAGGGGCTTGGGGCTCGTAGCTCCCAGCACCCAAGTGCCTGGGGCAGGACCGAAGCTGGAGCTGCCAGGGTGCTGGGACAGGGTCAGAGCTGGGAGTCCTGCACCCCCAGGCAGCAGCTCGAGCCACTCTCCCACGGCCACCACTCCACATTCAGCCACTTTTAGCTTAGCAGTACCAGGAATTTTTCTATTCAAATCCATGTTAACCAGCATGAATGGGAAATGGCCCAAACAGGGATTTAAACTGAAAAACACGTGTAAATCAGTAAAAACCAAGTGACTTAAAAAAAAATTCAGGATATTTATCAGTGAAAAAAACTAAACCAAAATTCAGTAAAAACCAGGAATGCGGAATACTACTTATGAGTTGCAGATCTTTGATCAATATGGAGAACAGGAGGCAACTCTCAGTCACAATTCATCCTCATTTTCACCTATTTTCATAGAGTAGCTCACTGCCAAGCCCTCTCCACATATTGTAATTTCAGCTGCAATGGGGCAAACTGAGGCAACTGCCTCCAATATTTCCCCGGTGAGCTCAAGCAGGCAAGAAGAGAACAGAGAGGAGCAGAAAGAAGTAAGAACCCTGTCTCTACCACCTTCAAAATCAGCAGTGACATTAGCCTTTGTGCCCACCACCTACCGTCACTTGTAAGGCAAAAGGAGCTATAGGAGAGTGAAAAATAAGTATAGCTATGATGACCTGTTCACATACAAATGATTACAAATTACATTTATAAAAACATAAGATAGATTACACTTAATTTCATACTGTTACAGTAAGATATGGAATAACAGATCATGGAGTTTGATCCATGAACTCCACTTAATGCTTCAAATCTGCTTGAAACAGCTCAAGTGTAGTTTCATAGTTTCTAGGGTCAGAAGGGACCTGAGCAGATCATCTAGTCTGACCCCCTGCGATGGCAGGAAAGAGTACTGGGGTCAAACGACCCCAGCAAGATATTCATCTAACCTCCTCTTAAACACCCCCAGGGTAGGAGCCTGCCAGACCCTAGCCGCCCTGACCATGAAGTAGCGCCTCCTGATATCTAACCTAAACCTACCCTCTGCCAGCTTGTGACTGTTATTCCTGGTCACTCCTGGTGG
>NW_017728948.1:50302086-50371497 GCF_001723895.1 Crocodylus porosus
CTGATGAAGATGTTGAACAGTGCGGGCCCAAGGACCGAGCCCTGGGGGACCCCACTGCCCCCCACATCTTAGTGTCATCAGCAAATTTGAACAGGGTGCTTTTTACCCCCTCATCCAAATCACTGATGAAGATGTTGAACAGTGTAATTAGAGGGGAGTCACATTAACCTGCATCTAGAAGGACAGACAAGTCAAGCTAACCTTATATCAATGGCATATGCAATGATATTCTCTCAGGTGCAAGTTTAGCAACACAGGAAAAAAGACAATGAAACCATTGAAACATAAGAAAGAATACCTGAGATCACTGAATTTAGAGACAGAGAGAAACAGGACTGGGAGGGACTTCCAGAGATTATCTAGATCAACCCCATGCCTGAGACAGGATCATCCCTATCCAAACCATCCCATACAGCCATAATCGAAACTCTATGTAAGACTACCATCAACCCTGACATAACATAGGCGTAACACAGGTAAAGCAGGGGAACCAGGGCAGCCAATGTCCTGTTTCTATAAAATGTTGTTAATATACACTCAAGAGGTCATGAGTAAAGGACCACTCCTCTCAGTACAGAGGAAAGCAACGCCCTCCCCCAGTCTGTCTCAATCTGACCATGGGGCAAAATTCCTTCCTGACCCCAAATATGGCAATCAGTCTGACCCTGAACAGAGGAGCAAGACCCTCTGGCCAGGAACCTCTGGCTTTGGTCCCAGCAGGAGCATTGGTACACCTCAGTCAAAGTCCCCAGCCTTGGCTGTAGTCAACACTCCATGCCCCTGGCAAGGCTTAAAAATACCCTGACATGTATAGCAGAAAAGCAGGGGAAGGGACAGCCAGCAAAGCTCAGAAGCATGGGAAATACCCATGGTAAAACATAGGCATAGCTACACCAACCACTGGCTGTCCATCCTCTTCTTGAACACCTCCAGTGATGAAGAGTCCACAGCTTGCCTAGGCACTGCCACTCTATTCTAACACTGAAGTGGTTTTTCTGGAAATCCAATATAAATGTACTTTGCTGCAACTTCAAGCCATTGGTTCACATCCTCCTATCTGCAGCAAGAGAGAAAAGGTACTTCCCTGTCTCCTTAAAGTCATGGTAGTGTAAGAGTGATATTGTAGTCATGATGGTCCATAAATTATAAGAGAGGCAAGTTCTTAGGAAGGTCTGTCTATTGGACCAACTATGTAGTTGGGAGAAAGTCAGAGAGGCTTTTAAAGGTAAGACATTCTTCCTTGGGTCTGATATCAAATTGAGGACTTAGTCATCCTGGGATCGACTAATACAACCAAGACTTTCTCCTCTTCAGCCTTTTCAAATGATGACTTCTATATTTGTGGCAGAAATTCCCTAAGCACATACATTTGCTTTTTGTCCTGTTACATTTTATTCCATTTATCTTTCTTCAGTCTTTTAGTCCTGTTCTTCAGGTGTTATATTCTAATTTGTGCTTGTAATGATAAGGCCTCCCTCCCAACTTTGTCATCAGCAAATATTATTAGCACACTCCTACATTTTGTGCTAATGCGTTGGGAAGGAAAAGGGACCTCCCTGCTCCTTTGCAGGCTAGAAGACATGGCCTGACACTTGTGTTCAGTTTATAAAGCCTGTATGAAGCATAGTCCTTTGTGGGTCAATCAGGCCCCAATGCTCCTTCTCAAGTCACTCTGTATCTATAGAAGGTCCCCCTCTAGAAATCTTTCTTATTAAGCTGTATGGCTTTTTGTCTAGCAAATGACTGAGCCAGCCAGCTTCCACCTAGCTCACTGCCAACCTTTAAGCGAATGCTTTTCTTACTCTCTTTTATTTGTGGTTCCAAACAGTTGGTATCTTGACTACTGGCTCTTAACTGTTTCCTCACTAGCTCCAAGATAGGTCTATCAACTCTTATTATGGATATCACTTTTCCAAACAGTAGGACAAGTGTTCTTTGTGGAAGACACCTTCTCCCTCCACATTCATATGCTGGTATCCTGTTCTGTATTCAACTGAAAATGAATACATATGCAGAATAAGATTACAGCCCATTATCTACACATTTACATCTGATGGTATGCAGCTTCAGCAGGGCCATATAGGGCAGCTTGAACTGATTTCATAGTAGATAATAGTGGGAGGTACCTACTGCCCACTTCACTGCCATGCACTACTTCTTGATATTAGCATAAGACTCTCCCACAGAATAGCTTTCTACTCAAATGTAACACCAGGCATTCCTTGCTCTTGTATTTCTGGGGTAGACTGTACAGCTAGTTCTGAAGTACCCATCTGCAGGATGGACAAGAAATCCTGTGCTTTTAGCTCTGGTTGATTACTCAGGACTTCTTTGATTCTCTGAAATGGCATCTGGAGTATTTCTGAAGTGTCTGAGCATCTGTTTTAGATTTTTGGGTAAACCTCTCAATCAGGGCAGTATACAGACACAGACACATTTTTAATATGTAACAGGGTACAGGCGCTTTCATTGGAGGTTCCTTGATCAGCTCTAATTTCCTTGTAGGAGCCTTCTCAGATGAACAGCTTTGGTAATACAGATGAAAGGGACTTGGGGGTCATGGTTGACCACAAGATGAACATGAGCCTTCAATGTGATGCTGCAGCTAGTAAAGCAAGCAAAACGCTGGCTTGTATCCATAGATGCGTCTCAAGCATTTCCCGGGATGTCATTCTCCTGCTGTACTCGGCCTTGGTGAGGCCGCAGCTGGAGTACTGTGTCCAGTTTTGGGCTCCACAATTCAAAAAGGATGTGGAGAAGCTTGAGAGAGTGCAGAGGAGAGCCATGCACATGATCAGAGGTCAGGAAAACAGACCTTATGATAAGAGGCTGAGAGCAATGGGGCCATTCAGCCTGGAAAAGCACAGGCTCAGGGGTGATCTGGTGGCCACCTATAAGTTTATCAGGGGTGCTCATCAGGATCTGTGGGAATGTCTATTCACTAGAGCACCCCAAGGGATGACAAGATCGAACGGTAACAGACTCTACCGTGACCGTTTCAGGCTGGACGTAAGGAAGAATTTCTTTACTGTCTGAGCCCCTAAGGTTTGGAACAGACTGCCGCCAGAGATGGTTCAAGCGTCCACTTTGAACACCTTCAAGACACATTTGGAATCTTATCTTGCTGGGATCCTATGATCCCTGCTGACTTCCTGCCCCTGGGGCATGGGACTGGACTCGATGATCCTCCAGGGTCCCTTCCAGCCCAAATGTCTATGAAATCTATGAAAGCTGCAAGACTGGACCAACTTTCTTTGCCAGCATTGGTGAGATAACACTACTGGTGCTAATTAGGCACTGGGACTTTGTGGAGTAGCTCATTTTATTTTGAGAAGGAGTCTTTTTCTTTCATTTGGTTTTATAAGTTTGCTTGTGGTATTGTTATTAAAGCCTTTCTGCTATTGATGAACTGGGTGTTGTGTCAATTCTTGGGGCAGTAGGTTTAAAAACCCACTTTCTAAGTGTGACACTGTCACACAAAAATGATATTCAAATATGAGTCTATCTAACCTATTCAATATTTAATAAGGTTTGTAAGCTATAACAGCTATTTGTCTAAAGTGCAAACTTGGAAGCTTCCCCTGATCCCCCATAGTCCTTAACTTGACCAAAAAAAATAAGATATTACACTGTTTTGCTTGTATTACCAGCATATGACAAGATAGAGCCAATTTTGCACTTCAGTGAAGTCAAATTGCAAATTTAGCGTGAAGTGAAGCAATGTGGAGTTGTTGAGCTCAGATGCACAGCAACTGGATCATCAGCATATTGATACACTGTACCAGACTGATAAACTTCAGACACATCATTATAAACACAAGGAAAATAAGTAGCAATCCTTTTACATGTTCCTTTTGCTAAAGACTCATCTATAATCTATAGGAACAAGCAACTAGATAATTTTAAATACTGCATAACAAATGCCTTATACAAATCATAGGAAGTGCAGTATTAGGCTAGCAATATTGCAGAAATGCTTATAGTAACTACTGTGCATGAAATTATGGAACCACTATGAGTGTTTACAAAGCTAAACACTGAGGCTCGTGCACAAGTTTTCTTCAAGCTGTGGTGCAGTACTACATCATCTCTTACTGCAAGTGCCCTTCCAAGGCTTGGTTTTGGTTTTGCTGGCAAAACTACACATGGGTTCACACTCAGCTTTCCTGTATGAACCCTTTCTTTCTGCTAGCAGAGCAATGCCTGGAGACTTGTGCTACCATGAGGGAGCTGAGAGTAATCATGTGTTGATTTGTCCATCCTTTTTGTTGGCAACTGAGGCCCCTTTAACAGCTGGTGCCTCCCAGGGTACATTATGCATCCTGTCATTATAGCTGCTGTAGTGGCTCCTGCTGGAGCTGTGTGAAGTTGCCAGAAACTACACGGTAGGGATGCACTCCAATGGGTTCCCCCTGTGGGAGCAGCTGTCTGCTGGCAAACGACTTGTAAGGCAGACAAGCCTCAGGTCTCAAGAAAGAATTCAGTGAATTTTCTTGCAGAACATGAGTGTTCTACATAGCAACCTTAAGCCATTCTCTTTAATGTAAAATTGCTTTCCAAGTTTATATGTGGAGTCAGTTCTGTTGGGATTTGAATCCAAAATAAGTAACTCCACTATTAGTTAACCTAATGAAGAATTCAAGATACTTTAGTACTTAAATCCAATTCACAGGATTTCTTTCACCAATTGCTGATAAGCAGGGATGTGTGCCAGATATATGAACTATAATTCACAGATACTCCAGGCAGCTTCAGCATTCCTTTGAATTGAGTAAGCCATGGCAGCACTTCAGTAGCCCAGAGACTGACATGACACTTTAGCACTGCTTTCACAGCCTCCTTTCCCTATAAACACAACTACAGCAGCCTCAAAAAGGTCCCAGAGCTGCTTTCATAGCATTTGTGCAGGATTTTTGCTCAGATCCTTAACCACCTATTTATGACACTAACCTTCATTTACTACAGTATTCAGATTCAGATCAGGAACATGAGACCATGACTGTAGAATAAACAGGCTCTCTTGCTGTAGGGCTAAATACACAAAGGACTTAGGGTTGCAAGACTCAGCACTGTAGCACTTAATTAGCTGATGCTTTGCTACCTGGTGTGATCTTCAGCTCCAGTTTGGATATCCAGGTTCCCTATACAACATGAGACAGCCAAACAGTGGAGTAGTTAGGATACCTGTGCAAGGAGTGGGAGACCTTGATTTTAGGCCTTCTTCAGCCTGAAACCCAAGACTGTTCCCTAACCATAAAAGCTGTTGGCTGGGCTGGTCACCTACCCCTCCTTTAGAAGCTAGCCCACTACCATCCTGCCAGGACTGAGGTTCCAAACTAGATGGCAGTGGCTTAGGCAGTGTGAGTTTACCACCCCCAACTCCCACAGACACTAGGTGCCTCAGGAATTTAGGAAACTATAAAGTTAGACAGCAACAGAACAGGGGATTTGAGGATTTCAGATACGTCTGTACTTCCACAACGCTCTCGAGGGAAGCAAACAGTTCCCACCTTCAACTCTCCCACTCTGCATATGACAAATCCATATGTGGGATGGTGAAGCTGGTCTGAGAGACACCCCTTTCAAAAGACAATGCCATTCTTGAACTCGCTGGAGGCAGAGACCTTGAGAGAGGCAGCAGACAAGAGAAGAGGGGGAACCCCCAGGGCTGATGCATAATGTTGTTTCCATGAGCAGGTGGGCAGGCCAATGTTTCTCAGTATCAATCTCCTGTTCTAGATATAGACAGTCAAAAAGCCTGAGGCCAAATTGATTCAGTCTTTGCAAGTTAGTCTAAACTGCAGAGATTAAATTGAGAGACAGCTGGGCACACATTGACTTTTGATTCAGGAAATTCAGCTACAGGCCTGCAGTGACTCGGGGCAGAAGCCAGGGGATGGCTAGATCATGGCTCTCTGGCACATAGTCAGCATGGGCTGTGTATTTACTAGCACTTCCTGCTGCCCCCAAGGCCTCTGGGATTTGTGGCCCAGAATCACAGAAACAGAACTCTGCAGGGTTGCTCGTCATTTCCTCTTCCCACTACCAGGTTCCTCTAGGATTTGTAGTCCACAGTCACAGCCAGCAGTAACTTTCAGCATGTTTAGCAGGACAGGGCAGCTCTGTACTCGGGGGAAGGGAGGTTTAACCAGGGGAAGCGGGGTTTAACCCCCCCTCCCTGGCCCCAGGCCTCAACTGGGGTTTGGTGGGGGGCACGAGTGAATGGTGCCACAACGGAGCTCCGCTGGCTCCTCTGCCCCCCTTACCTTAGTGGGATCAGCTGCTGCTGCCTCTGCTACCTCCGCCACCACTGCTGCCATTCAGATAAGGGGACACACGTGTGAGTGGAGACCCACATATGCCCAGTCTGCTCCTCTCCTCTCCTCCTTCAGCCCAAAAAGTAACCCCAAATCTACATTTTTCCATGATTAAAATGAAACACCACTAATACACACACACACACACACACACACACGCCAACTGCTCATCAAGAATGACAGGCAGGGGGTATGAGCGGGGCAAGAGGCCTATGTCCAACTCCACCCCCCCAATCAGGGCTGGGCCTGCTCTCCCTTTCCCCCACTCCGCGAAGGGCCAAGCCTGGCCCCCCCAGCCTCCCCGCTGCCACTGCAGGGCCAGGCCTGCCCCCCACTCCCGTCTCCCCACGGCCACCATTTTGGGGCCTGGCCCACCCCCCACAAAAACCCCACTGCTATTTCCAGGCCGGGCTGGACCCAGCCCACTACTCCTCCACTCCCCTCCATGCCCTCAGTTTTGGGGACCTGGCATGCCCCACCACCCTCACGCTGCTGTTGTGGGGCTGTCGCCAGGCCTACCCCCACCTCTCCCACTGCCATTTCAGGGTCGGGCCAGTCCGGGCCGCTCCCCGCTACCCTCTGTTCTGGGGCTGGGCCAGGCCCAGTGCGTGCCCCCACTCTCCCTGCCACTGTTTCAGGGCCAGGCCTGCTTCTCCTCCCCCTCCCCCACCCTGTGTTGGCCTGGATCTGCTGTTCCCCACCTCCCACCATCACAGTGGGCTGGCTTCTCCCCCACAAATTCAGGCCTGCTCCTCCCCTCTGCCCCCACTACTACAGTGTCAGCCTAGGCCTGCTGCTTCTCCCAGCACACTGGGAGGGGGCAGGAAACAGAGATGGGGCAAGGCCAGCAGTGCTGGCCTCAGCCCTCCCCTTCCATATTCACCACCTGCAGGGAGCGGGAGGCAAGGCTGCTGGGAGGGCGAGGCCAGATGTGATGGCCTCACTGTCCTCCCCCCGCACTCCATACCCTCTGTCCCCAGCACCACAGCAGCACTCTGCCGTGCCACTACCTCCTGTCCGAATGCTGTATTCGCACTGTGATTGGCTGTTTATGTCAGCTAATCAAAGTGTGAATAAAGCATTATAGACAGACAGATTATGGTTTTTATAATATTTGAATATTAGTAGTGTTTCATTTAAAATCCCAGAAAAAATGTGGATTTGGGTCTACTTTTTTTTAAAACAAAAAAAAGGCAGGATTTTTTAAAAAGCCAGGATCCCTGCTGATGACTTAAATCAGTTTATGTGTAACTTCTGTCCCTAGCCTTAAAGTACCACAGAAGCATCAGAGACATGCTAGATTTAGCTGCTTAACTTCTGATCCTGACTGTTTTAAAAGAGAAAGGATACAGCACTCTAAACCTGAAGAAGGTTCTGTGGTTATTTGGAGGTATTTGTTTAGAAAAAACAGTGAGCTCTAGAAGCAAGAAGTGTTGCACAATCATAGAAGAGAAAGTGAATGCTCAATAGACATATGCAAAAGGATGTGTCACATGCTTTTTAACTACCACAAAAAAAAGCCTCATCACTAGGCCACTGTTGAAGCACTTTGCCATTAAAGGTCCTTTCCACAAGTTCTTTTCTTTATTCTTTCCATTTCTTTTTCCTAGTAAAGCAGTGGTTTCCAAAGCTTGCCAAATGGCTTGTGATCTGACATTTGCCAGAGAGGGAACACATTGGCCTCAATGTAAATAACACTTGGCTTCCTCTCTTTACTGTGCATTGTTCATTTTTCCTCCATATTTTTGTAACTGCAAACTGACTGAAAACCAAAAATCCTTTCTGATCCTATGCATACCATTTTGCCATAGTGCCATGCCATTTCCAAACATAAAGGCTAGGGAAAGAAGTTACACATAAACTGGTTTAAGTGACCAGAAACTGGTTTAAACCTGTAACAGAACACAAGCCCAGTGCACATAAACCAGCTTAAAATGGGTGAAACTGGTTAAAGATAAACCTGGTTGAATGCTGTATCAGACTTAACTGATCTGGGTCAAACCAGTTTATGAAACTTCTGGCCCAGACCCCCTCCTGGTAAAGTTAAATCAGAGTTCCTCAGCATCCCAGCATGTTCTGCAGCCCTGGGCTAGGCAATGCTGTCTGCTGCAGAGAGCAGGGCCAGCCCTGCTCCTCTCCTCCCTAGCTGGGGGTGCACAGGCAAGCATGTGCACCTGCTGAAAGTGCTAGTGCACCCCCTGACAGGCTGCACGCCCTGATTAGGCTATGGGCAAGGGGGCAGGCTGCAGCACCGGTACCCCCCCTGTGAGAGCCAGCCGGCAAGTGGGAGCACGAGATGAAGCACCACAGCCACTTCCTGTTTAGTGCAACTGGCCATGGGGGAACCCCTACCCCGGTCCCAACCTGGTCACTGACTGGTCGCTGGGGGGGGGGGCACATGCCCCCCTGACTAAGGTGGCACCAGCTGTCCATGCTAGCTGGAGCAGTGAGGGACAGCTGACAAGTGGTGGGGGGGGCAAGCCTGGCTGGGGATGCAGTCCAGTCTGCAAGGGGGGGCTGCCCTCCCTCCTGGCAAACCCTGGCTGGGGTCTGGGGCTAGGGAAGGGGTGTTAAACTCCCCTTCCCCCACTCAAACTTACTGTTGGCTGTGACTATGGACTACAAATCCTAGAGCAGGGGTGGGCAAAATGTGGCCTGGGGGCTGGATGTGGCCCACCAAGCCATTCTATCTGGCCCGCAGGGCCCCTAAAAAATTTAGAAAATTAATATTTATCTGCTCTGGGCTGCCTGTCATGTGGCCCTTGATGGCCTGCAAAACTCAGTATGCGGCCCTCTGCCCAAAATAATTACCCGCCCCTGTCCTAGAGGCATCTGGAAGCAGGAAGAGCACCTGCTGCTGTGATTTGGACTACAAGTCCCAGAGACCTAGGGGCAGCAGGAAGAGTAAGCAAACACACAGACCATACTGGCTATGTGCCAGAGAGCCATGCTCTAGCGCCTCCCCCCCAGCTTCTGGCCTGAGTCACTGCAGGCATGTGGCTGTTTCCTGATGTCTGTTCACTTCTATTTCAGTTTAATCCGTGCAGCTTAGACTAACCTGCAAAGACAGGTTCAATTCAGCTTCAGACTTTTTGACTGTCTGTACTTAGCCAAAAACTTGGAACAGAAACTAAATCTCTCACAATTATGAGCCGGTGTCAAGGGAGATGTATATTCACTGAAGATGTAGTTCAGATTTTGTTTGGTCTAATCCTGCACTGGGAAGTGGTTTAGAGTAAAAGCTGTACTTGCCCCAAGGAACAATGAATTCCAATTTTCATGTTAGTAACACAGATAGGAATGAGTTCCCTAATACATGGGTTTGGAAACTGAATAATTTGAAATTATTTTCTGGACAGAAAGAAATGGTTAGAAAGAAAAGTCTTCAAATAATCACCAGTAATTGCAGATATTCCATTGTCAAATAACCCCTTCTATTTATGCAGTATTTAGGGACAAGATGAAAAAGTAAAAGAAAAGAAAAAAATAATGTAACGCAGACAATGCCAGAGTTAAAGACTCAGGAAATGGAACTGAGTGTGGTTTTCCATGTGAGGTCTGATTGTCTAGTTCTCCTCTACAGTGGGACTGTTTCCAGTGGCATATTTAAAAGGAAGAGAAAAACAAAGGATTTCCTGCTCTTTTGTGACCTGAAGCTTCTGTAAGTTCCTCAAAGTGCCTTTAAAAGCACACAGGCCCACATCATGGACTTTTTAGCTTCTCATGGTTTATTTCCTTCCATACCCATTCTCCTAGAATATACATTCAGTTAAAAACCTCACAATCAGATAGAAAAATAAGTGCTTTACAGCTTGGTTGACACAGGCTCACCTAGAATCAAACTTGCTGTTCTTCTTTTTCTCATAACAATATTCCAAAACCACCCAGACAAACACAGAAACCATAATTCAAACAATTCAAATGTAACTTATAAAAAACCCCACTATACAAAATTTTACAGACAAAAATAAATTAGTCTTTTTTGAGGTTAAATAATCTAAAAAATGCTGAGTACAAAAATTACGTTTTTGCAGAAAAACAAGCTTTTTAAAAGGAAGGCTGATATTTATTTAAAAAAACAAAAATGCTACCCCTTCTATTGAGAGATTTAGTCTCATCTAGTGTATTTAAGTATTACAGTATATTAGTTGACTATTTTCATTATTTAATTTCATTTCAAATTAGAAAGAGACAAAAAAAGTTCCAGTAAATCAGTGTAACTTGCTTTGTGTAACTAACATTTAATAGAAAAACAATCCAATACCTCCTGGCTACCGTAATGAAAGTTGTGGTATTTTCCTTTTAGTATTCCTTTACTTCTCTCTTCTCCGTGTTTCCACCAACTCTGATCCACCACCCCAACAGAGGAAGGCACATATGTGTGCTATAAAATATGTACTTAAGGTTTTTCTGAAAAGGGCTTTAAATAAAATACGAGCTAAATACAGGCAGTCAAAAAGCCTCAGGATTTATTGATTCAGTCTTTGTAGGTTAGTTTAAGCTGCAAAGACTGAACCAATAAGCAAATGAACAGACATTCACTTCTGATTCAGGAAATGCACCCATGTGCCTGCACTGGCTCAAGCCAGAAGCCAGGGGACACCAGAACATCGCTCTCTGGCTCGTAGCCAGAATGAGGTCTGTGTTTGCTTCCTCTCCTTGCTCCCCTCAAGGTCTCTGGCATTTGCAGTCCAGAATCACAGCAGGACTCTGCAGAGTAACTCATCACTCCCTCTTACTTCTTCCAGGTACCTATGGGATGTGTAGTCCAGTCACAGCCAGCACTAAACAAGCAGAGCTCTGTACTTGGGGGAAGGGGAGTTTAACCCCCCCTCCCTAGCCCCAGACCTTAGCAGGGGTTTGCCTAGTGAGCCCAATGAGCCAGCCAGTGAAGTCAGGGAGCCAGTCTTCACTGCTCCAGTAAGGGAGGAGAGGGGCAGGACCAGCCCTGCCCTCTGGAGCAGACAGCTCATCCCAGCCTACAGCTGCAAAATGCTGGGATGCTAGGGGACTCTGATTTAACTTGAAGCAGGAAGGGGTCTGGAACAGAAGTTTCATAAACTGGTTTGACCTAAATCATTTAAGTCTGATTCTACATTCAACCAGGTTTATCTTAAACCAGTTTCAACCATTTTGAAACTGTTTATGTGCACTGAACTTCTGTTCTGTTAGAGGTTTAAATCAGTTTCTGATCACTTAAACCAGTTCACATGTAACTTCTGTCCCTAGCCATGGTGATTCAAGCATAGATAGAAAATAAAGTAAGACCCTATCTAAAGACTATTTAAGTAAAATGGAAAGGCTTTCAATGACTTCAGCGACTGAAATAAATAATGACTTTTAGCTTGCAATCACATTCATTCCTCACATAGCTTCTCTCACCTGCAGGAAGTAATCAAACTATTTTTTCTAGTAGGGATTTGCAGCAAGGAAACACTCTAGAAGGACTTCCAATTTATGTACAAGTTAGGTGCTGAAACAGAATTCCAAGTTTTCCAGTATGCAGAAAGAATGCATTTCTACATTCAATTTTGACGTCAAACTGTGTTTGCTTTAATGACATAAACACCCCAATTATCCTCCTAGGCCAGATTTAGTTGTTCATACAGCAAAATGGCATGATTAGAATATATGCTTGCAAACCTGTTCTAGATAATCTAGCTAGCATAGGTAACAACAGCAGGGAAGACATGGTATATGAGGACACATTCTGATTCCATTCACCTGACATGTAAATCCACAGTAAACCAAGAAATTAGCATGTGTTAGCAACAACAGTAAATACCCAGGATCTCTAGAGAGTTTGTATTGGTTGCTAGTACATACTAAGGTCCAGGTCACCACATCTTCGTTTCTTATGCTAGATTTAACTACTATAGGTAAGTTGGCATGTACTACAATCACGCTTTCATTTTGCTGAAGGGCTTTTAGTTTTGACAGGGCTTGTCCCACTCCTTCATTCTAAAGCCACAAACATTGTAAGCCTAGGTCTGTGTCCCTTCCTCTGTGCCCTCTCGTCCCCCAAAATAAAAGGGAGGGGTTTACCAGAGACAGCCGTAAAAACCAACATGCATCCTCCATCTAGAAATCTAATAATGATGTATATCGACCCTCTGACTTCGTAATTCAGTGGGTTTACGCTGCACTTACACCAGAGAAGAATAATTCAGAATGTAGCTTCTAATACTTGCTTTCTACCACTCAGGAATCATTCTGTTTACTGTCCATGAAGAGGAATGCTCTGGGGTTTTTCTTCTGTTGCTACCTATAAAAATGTCATCCACATGTCAATTACCTAAGTTCCTGGAGAACGACCTTAGAGTTACCAAAACTGATTCAGATCATTCAGAACGATGTAGCTAATGTGAAGCATGAAAAAACCGCCTTTAAAATACTTGCGATGCTTGCCCAATAGGCCCCAGTCTGCCACAGTTAACACACAGATTTAAACTTGATACTACTGGTTAATGAGACTGCTTGCAGCATGTCAAGCCAAACACAAGCACAGGTCCACGCAAGACCACAACCTTAGTTTAATAATAGTGACTTTTAGGAAGAATTTTTTCAGCAACAGAAAATCACTTCACCTGGACTTTATTTATCTTTACCTATGCAAATAATCAGCATGAACACTGAATCACTACAAATTTAATCAAGTCATTGTCACTACTGTATATTTCAGATAGAATTTAGTATGAAACATGCCAGTCATTTTCAATCCACAACTCCTTTCAGCCTACTCAAAAGTGCTGCTAGCACATTATTACTGTAAATTACTGACTTTGGAAATGCTGACTAATGAAACTAGCGACAGAAAATTGTTGACATGTGAAAGTAATTATTCACAAAGAACTGCGACTTTTCTTTTTTGGTTTGATCATTTCTGTGCATGTATGCACCACACTTTGCTAAAGGCCAGTGCACCTCACTTGGTTGCTATGTCACTGTTTGGCTTTTTTTCTTTACACTTTAGGCCAGTGGTCACCAACCGGTTGACCAGGAGCCTCTTGAAGTCAATCCTGGGCTGCAGGGGCTGACCTCCCCTCCGCCCCCAGCTCAGCAGGTCAGTGGGCAAATGCAATGGGGCTCAAAGCGCAAAGCACGGAGGGGTGGGGCATGTACCCCCCCTCCCGCCAAATGCAGGGCAGCACCGACAGCTGCACCAGGTCTGATATATGGAGTGGAACTGGGCTTGCCAAGCGCAATGCAGGCCAGGCCCAGCAGGAACAGCCCAGTGCAGCTTTCCCTAGATCCAGGGGCACCCCCTTCCCTGTGTGCTCCTGGGCTGCATGTCCCCCCTCCCCGCACCCCCCAGATGAGTCGCTCATGGCTCTGTCCCACCCCACCCTGCCCCAGCTGTGCAGGGCTTGCTCTTCTCTCACCTCCTGGGGTGTGGGGGGGAGGCAGATTGGGGCCCCAGCAGTGAGTGAGGGAGGGAGTGGAGCTAGGGCTGGGGCCTCGATCTACACTGCGCCCCCACAGCCCTCCCCTCCCCACCAGACCTACCTGCTGGGGGTGAGGGGGGTCGATCTTCGGTTCCTTAGTTCCTTTTAAATTCCAAAAGTGATCTACGGGCTAAAAAGGTTGGAGACCACTACTTTAGGCAATGGGGATAGGGATGAGCTACAACAGGCCAGAAAAAATATTACTGCTTTTTAAAATTGAAACACTGGTCCATTTCTAGTCCTATTTAAGTCATACAATTGACACTGATTATGCATCCAATTAAGGGAATCAGAGAGTACCGGAACACCTCAGACTTGTTTGTGATCTATCTTGGCCCTGAATAGCTTGTCTACTTGCTCCTTTTTTGAATTGGAAAAATGGGAAACAGACTGCCTCTACTTGATGGCTGAAGCAGCTGAACAGCGGGAGGTGGCACTAATAGCATACTGTCAATTCAGAAGCAAGGTAAAAGCAAGGATGAAAGTGATAGTTAAGAGTTCATATCCATTACCCTCTATGGCTGGACACTTATGCATTAAGGTGGGGCAGCTTATGCATTTCCCTTTGCTCAAAGCTATGCCTAAAGTCACAGGGAGAATCATGACTATTAATCCAAAGGCAAAACTTAAGTCCTGGCTTTAATAGGGCCAGGACTTAATCCATAATCTAAATCTGAATTAACAATAATGAGAGGGCCTCTGCTATGCAGTTAGGTCTGGATGTTGAATGACTGAAACTAATAGGAAGGGCACTTGATACCCAAAAGCTTGTCCAACAGCTCGCCCAACTACACAGTTGGTCCAATAAAAGATATCACAGAAAAAATCTTTGCCTCTTGTACATTTCCTAGACAAATCACAGCTACAACAACACTCCAGCTCTACTACAACATGGAAGATATCATAATTTGCCATTTGCAATAAAGGAAAAAAAATCAAAACATTAAGAAAAATCAAGCCAGATTACAGTGGCATTGTAACAGTGTGCCATCCCGGAGGCATTTGAAAATGGCTGTACTCCTGTAGCACTCTGGCCCCTATAGCTGCACCTCTGTGGCACCAAGCTCTCTGGCTCCTATGGCTGTACCTCTACAGTACCAGGCTCCCTGGCTCCTATAGCTGCACCCCTGTGGGTGCTAAAGAGGTCTCCATCTCCCCTACAGCCTTAGCTACAAACCACCAGTTTAAAGTGAAACATAAATACTAAGCTCCTGGGCTATAAAAAACAGAAATAATAAGGGCATTTAACCTACTTACCCATGGCTCCATGTTTCTTGGTCACCCTGCTTGGTGCTCTCACTTGCAGGACTGCTTCACAGCTTCCTGGAGCCTTCAGTAATCCACCCTCTGCTACAGCCTGAGCTGGCCCCCATGACAATTAAACCCAGGGTTTAAATAGCTCTGGCCTGAGCTCTCACCCAGTCATGAGACAGTCCCAATCAACTAACTGGCCTGCAGGGCTATCCTTCAACCCCTGCTCTGCTGGCAGGCTGTGTTCTAAAGACTGGCTTCCTCTGCTTCCTAGTAACAGGGCTACGGTTCCCTGTTACAGGCATCTACTTGCAGACAGTGGTATGTACTTCATATGCCTGAGCAAGAAACATAACATGATCCTCAGGGGACATACCATCTACAACTAGCTAAAACACACAACTCCAAAAATGCAACATAACTATGCAGGTGGATCTCAGAAAAAACTGAGAAACCGTCTTTTTCACCTAATTTATTCCGGAAGCCTATTCAAAAAGGACAAGCTTACTTACTCTGCTAAACTAAGAGACAAATATAGTGATATACTTTACCACTATGCAAGTGACCCAAGTTCTCTCTCAAAAAATCCTGCTGATAGCAATCCAACACAAGAGGAAAAAGTGATATCAATCATGACAGGAACCATCCCACAAACAGCATACCAACAACATGGGGGAGAATCAGGACAACACCAGTGGAATAATATAATTTACCTATTACAACACCCGCTATCCCATTCTGACCACATTCCAGCCAAAACTGACAAGATCAACAGGTGCAGTTAGCCAATTTACTCATGATTAGTGAGGTTTACTGCACCATAAATATGTGCACATGCAGATGAACCCAGTCACTTAGATCCAGCAATGAAATAGTAATCAACCTGTGGATAAAGAAGGATCCACGGTCATCCTAAACAATCATGACTGCATCACTGAGGCCAATACACAATGATCTGACATTAATTACTATAAAGGACTTGTGAAACACTGCTCACAAATATTCACCCATGAACTGAAAAACATCAAATCCTTTCCATATGAACTCCAGAAAAAAACTGCATGCATTTATTCCCCACCCTCCCGCTCCAGGAGTTTTTTACTATGTGCCCAAACCCTTGCAGATCCATTAGATCCACATTATGGTGCCCTCACTGAAGAATTATCCAATGTCATAGAAATTATCCTCAAATACTTTAACACTCAAAGAACAAGTTTTCTACAGGACACAACACACTATCTTAAAAAAATCCAGACCCAAGGTTTCATAGATTCATAGATTGTAAGGCTGGAAGGGACCTTGAAAGATCACTGGGTCCAGCCCCCCACACCAAGCAGGAAAGATAACTGGGGGTCAGCTGACCCCAGCAAGTTGACTGCCTAATCTCCTCTTGAAGATTTCCCAGGTAGGTGATTGCACTGCCTCCAGGGAGAGCTTATTCCACAGTCTAGACTCCATAGCTGTGAAGAACTTTTTCCTAATATTGAGCCTGAATCAGTCTTCCAGGAGTTTGTGGCCATTACTCCCGGTTTTCCCCTTGGGTGCCCTGATGTACTTCCCTAGTGTAGCAGTAAGTGGCTACCAGGTCCCCTCTTAGCCTTCTTTTCTTCAGGCTGAAGAGTCCCTCAGCCTTTCCTCATATGGCTTGCCATGTAAGAAACAACACTTACTGCCCAAAAGGTTGTCCAGCAGCTCTCTGGACTATACAGTTGGTCCACTAAAAGATATCACAAAAAATCCATTTTTTTTCACATACAGCCTCTAATCATTTGCAAAAGGAAACCAATAAGGCAAAGGAATAGTATATCTAGCTTCATAAGGAAAAACAAAGAGAAACTCAGTGCGAGTGATACTGGTTTGTAACTCGTGACCTTATGAAGTATGCTTTGTATACAAAAGCTCATCTAACTCTATCCAATCAAGCAGTTGGTTGAATAAAAGATATGACCCACAAAAATTTTTGCCTCTCACGTATTTCCTGGAATGTCACAACTATAATACTTCAACACTAGCACTGACTTGTAACTTAAGTCTGAAATTAAATAAATAAAATTAAATATTTTAAACATTAGAAAAAAGGTGGCTTGAGGCTGCCCTATTTTCTGGACTGCACACTCTAAAGATGCACAGCAAAGGTTAGAGATCTGGCTAATAGGGCTTTTTTTTTAAAGTACATTTTGCAGTGACCCCAATTTGCCATGCAAATAATTCTTTCTTGACGCAATGCATCAGTACACTTTTAAAAATAGAATTTATGGGACTACAATGCAAGGAAAATAACACAAAAATACAAAAATAGAATCACAATTGCGACAATAAACTATAAAATCATCCGTCTTCCTCTGACACAGACATGAGACCATATTTCTGCTTTTCCTAAACAACATTCAGAGCATGCAGGCACAGATTCACTCTTGGAAGTGCAGGAAAAAGTGCTAACCTTATGCCTCCCCTGCCTCCCATGCAATCCAGCTGGGGGAGGCAGGTTCTGATATGATCAACTCCTTTCCTACGGCTTTTGCTCAGGGGAGGGTAGTTTCAAGTTCCACTCACTCTCTTTAGGAATTTTGCAGGAAAAAGACTGCCTAGGAGAGATACAGATTCACTGCATCCTGGCTTCCCATAACCCTGTCTTTCAGGATGAAAAAAAACCATGTGGCCCACAAGGCCAAGGCAGAAGAATGTTAATTAAACAGAGAGCAGGTTTCTACTTGCTGGACAACAATAAAAGAAGTTGGCATGGTAGAGAGGGTGGTGTCATTAGGCAAGGAAGCACAGAGCTGCCAGTTGCAAAATAGGTGGTCAAAGGGGCTGTGTGGGACGGGAGATGGAGAACTGTGCTATCTGAAGGGCTGTGGGAGGACAAGGGGTGGAAAAGAGCAACGGAAGTGAGCTTAACTTTGAGAAGATTAGGTAGGCAGGCTCTTTGTTCAGAAATAACATGTGAAAGACAAAATGAACAATGAATTACTCAGAATATACCACAGAAGGAGCCCTTAACATCAGTAAGTCAGTTCCCCCTCTTTTCCTTCTTTAGAGATGATCCTAACCCTGGAAATATATTTCATAATAGAAAATGATGAAAAATAATCTTTCCTCTGAAGTTCTGTTTTTTATAGAAATATTGACTATTTTGACCAGGTCCCATATATACAGATTCACTGTAACTACAAGAAATATCTAACATCAAACTGGTCACAGGAAACTTCTACTCCTATAGAGAGTACCAGCTCTAATTAATTTCAATAGGTGCTGCACATCATAGTCTAGAATTTGACCTATAAATGAACACTGTGCGAATAATTGATTGTATGCATCTCTAGCCAAACCAAATACCAACCGGACGAAAAATCTGTTTTGCATGACCCAAAAGAAAGTTCTTTCAAAAAATGAAATACAAATCACAACATCTGAAACAAATATTTCATTTGACCCAAAAAGAAATCTTTATTAGCAGTTTTTTTAAATCCTTTTCTTACCAGTTTTTGTAAAACTGAATTTTGTCAAGTTCAAAACAAGTATCATTTTTAAATGATAAACCTGAAAACAGCAAAAGCCAAATATTTAAACTACTCTGAATTTTTATTTTGTGCTGTTTGATACAAAGTATTCACTAAAATTCAACCTACAGTGCAAACATTTTCAGCTTTCCCAATGCTGTATTTTAGTACACTGTTAACTAGAAAAAATTACCAAATCTATTATTAATATTACATTATCTGCTTGTGTAAACCAGTTATTAATTTGTTATAAGCACCTAACAGCTACAGATAATATTAAGCAAAAACCAAGCATCTTTGTGTGTGTGCATGTGCACCTCCTTTATATATCTCCATATAAGATAGTGGCCAATATTTTGTTGAATATTCCTTATTTATAGTGGAATCTTCAACAAAATATTGGCCACTATCTTATCAGAACAAACTGGAGAAAGATATGAAAAATAGCATAAATGTTATGTAAGCAGTTCTTGTTTGTGTTTCACATGGTTTACAATTCTTTTAGGAGCTAAGAAAGCCAAAGTAAAGCAGGAGCGATGGATATAATGCAATAAAGGTTATTAAATTTAAATTTGTGAATGAGGTACCATGAGACCTTTAAAGGCCTATCAGAAAAAATTATAAGAGCCAACAGTCTTAACTGATACTGTAAAATAGAAATAAATCTGTGTCTCAGTGACACAAGTACTTTGGTATTATAAACAGAACTGCAAGATAGAAACCAATTTCAAAAATAAAAAGGAGCAAAAAGAAAAGGAGAAATTATTTCACTTTAATATGAATCATACTAGAAAAACTCCTCAGACAAACATCTGTTTGCTATTTTCTTTGTCCAGCTGACAGCATTGCAATGCCTTTAGCAGAACCAGTATAGTATAATGGAAGTTTAAGGCTCTGATCTAAAGGCCAAAGAGGTAACAGAAAAAACTCCTTTTGAATTCAACGGGCTTGGATCAGACATTAACACACCATGACTGATATGAGGGATGAGTGAGGTGTGTTTAAGTTAAAGCATCCAGCTCAGGAGCCAAGACACTGATCCTAGAATTTGCTTCACAAGTGTAGGGATCCAACCATCTGGAGTGAATTGCAGGACTGGGCCCACCAATAAAAATGTATCAATTGATAGCACGTTTTGTTAGACCAGCTGATAAGAGCAGTGGAACACAGTAGTTTGAGTTAACATGTATCCATTTATCTCATTCTGCTCAGAAAACATATTATTGGGGGGGGGTTAAATGTGCATTATTATAATTTAATTAAAAATGTTCTGGGAAATTATGTAATATCAGTAAAGCAAATATAGAAAGAACTTGGCACAGAATGGGCTGTGCGAAACAGCACCATTTCATTTCAAATTCTATTTCACCATTTCGAAGGGCAGTGTTTCGTTTCATCATTTCAAAGTACCGTTTCATTTCATTTCCTTGAACCTGTTTTGCTGATTCAATACATTTTGACGTTTCGCCCGTAGGCTATAAGGGGGAATCATGAAAATGCCTATACCTTTCTCATTTCTTGCCTAATCCAGATGAAAACTGCAGGGCTGGTAGCCCCTTCTAAGGGCATGAAGCCTGCCAAGATAGGTGCAGAGGTTCCTGGGAAACTGCACCTCAAAGTGCTGACAAGCAAAACTCATGCCACTTGCCAGCAGCAGCAGCCTCCTGTCATCCTTCACACAGGTCTGGGGGCCTGCACGCTCGGGAGGACAGTGGGGTTGTGCAAAACCCCTCCCAAGGGTTCAGGTCCCCGGATCTGTGTGAGGGATGACAGGAGGCTGCCTCTGACACCCAGCACCGGAAAGACTGGTGCCACCACTGGCCCAAAGGCAGCAGCCTCCTGTCATCCCACGTGCTTCCAGGACCGGTGCAAAAAAACAGAAAAAAAAAAAGTCATCCCACATGCAGATCTGGGGGCCTGAACCCCTGGGAGGAGTCCAGCAGCACTGGGAGGGCAAGTTGAGCTCTGTGGAGCCACCGGAGCTGGTTGGGGCATAGCCCTGGCTCTCCCCACCTCCCACCGCTGGGCTGCACTCTCTGTGGCTAAACCAGCCCCCTGGAGCTCAGTGCAGCAGCGGGAGAGCCAGTGGCAGAGCCGCTTGGAGCACAGCCCTGGCCAGTGGCTCTACTGTGCCAGTGGCTCTAGGGGGCTGGAGAAACTGGTCAGAGTGCAGCCTGATGGCAGGAGGTGGGGGAGAGCCAGGACTACACTCCAACTAGCTCCACCAGCCCCAAGAAGTTCAGCCTGGCAGCAGGAGGTGGAGCACAGCCCTGGCTCTCCCCTGCCTCCAGGCTGAGCTCTGTGGTGCTGGCGGAGCCAGTCAGAGTGCAGCCCAGTGGCAGAAGGCGAGGGAGAGCCAGGGCTGTGCTCTAACAAGCTCTGCCAGCTCCACAGAGCTTAGCTTGGTAGCAGGAGATGGAGCACAACCCTGGCTCTTCCCCGCCTCTCACCACCGGGCTGCTTCAAAACTCAAAACATTTCAAGTGACCTCGTTGCATTTCGAAGCTGTTTTGAAGCCCATTGTTTCATTTCAATTTCGCTGTTTCGAGCTCAAAACACGTCAAAACAGCTTCTAAACAAAACATTCATCAGAATTTTGCACAGCCCTAGTGGCCAATGCATCTGCCAGGATGCCTGTTGCAACTGTAGCAGAGATATGCATTAGTTCTGCATAATGCAATTAATATATCAGAATAAACTGAATTGTGGTGGTTTTCAATAAAACTTTTTTTTGGAAAGCTCTCAGAGATGGGCAGAAAATGTACTTTTGATTGAAAATCTCAGTCTTTCTAAAAGACCACTCCATTGATTCAAGTAATATACAGATTTGACAAACCATGCAAATCACATTTTAAAGTTACGGCAGGTCTCATAAAAATTGTCATAGTTAAGTGGCATAGTTAAAGATTTTTAACTGCATGAAATATATCTTAATTCTACAAATCAGTGAAGTTTCTATATCAGCCTCAGCCAAAGCTACTGAGATCAAGTCTTCCCATGGATCTCTCTGGGTTTTTATCCACACGTACTCTTCTCCTGAATTCCTGGCTTTAAATGGGCCCTACAATCCTTGCTCCTTTATAAAGAGCCCAGTTTCATTTTCCAATTTTCCTCCCTCCTCATAAAACAAATGAAAGAGAGAAAGTTCAGTTTGGCAAACCATTAGTTATGCAATGACCCCACTGAAATTACTGGGATAATTCATACAGAAAAAGAACTTTAAGTGAGTTAGGCAGAATCAAAAGCCCATAGAAAGGCAGAGATTAGTCCTATTGTGAGTGCATAATTTTTCCTAATTTGTTTTTCATATGATCCTCTGTAATCTTTTATTTCTGTTATTTTTAAGAATCTGAATGGTGAAAAGATGATACAGCTTTACCACTCCAAAGAAGTCTTAGCGAGGGAACAGAATTAGAAAGAACTCCCCCTTCTGTATCACTAAAAGATCAGAACAGGCTGTCTCCTAAGGAGTGTATTTAGGGCTGTAAGGGCAGCTCCTCCCAAGCTGACTGGAGCCCTCTGAATGTCTGCATTCTTCACTTCTCTCAAAATTCTGACAAAATCCATCATTTCAAGAATACCACCATCATTCGAGACTAATTTAAAACAAATTCTATGAATTTCCATTAAAAAAAAATAATTTTCCATAATTTTTCCATTTTCCTCCTAATACAAGTTTCTAGCACGACAAGGTCAACACATGAGAAATCAAAAGCGAATGAGATAAGAAATCAAACCCAATCACTAATTTAGGAAAAGAGGAAATGGGTAATAAGGGCAGATAAATGACAATTAAAAGAAATGGGTATTGATTTCATTTCTTGCAAATCCCAAACTCTCAGGGAGTCAGGATGGGATGGGTTACCACTATTAAGGTCTGATCAGTATTCTTGTAAAAAGGCGCAGCTGTAGAAACGGAGCCCATTTAAGCCTTTGGTTTAATATGTCCTCTTAAAGTTGCAGCAGCATGAAGTTTGGAGACAAAGTTCAAGCAATAATATCATATATAACTTGGTACGTGTTGCAGAGTCATTTAACAGACATATTAGTTTGCAGCGACACTAATTCTTTCTGACCTGTTCTGTGGTGCAAGGTGAGAAAAACATAAGGGTCATTCTCCAGTCATTAAAGGGGTCACTAGTGATACATCATTCAACAAAATTGCTAACATACTCTAACAATTTCCACAGAATCAGCACATGTACCTGCCCTGGGGAGCAACACCTCCAAAAGTTAGCTTTCCATTATCAGAGGAGAGGCTGTGAAAATAAATGTTGACAAGAACACAGAAACCTCCACTCACAAGCACAGTTATAACATCGCCAAAACCTTCAGACAAGTGCATCATTCCCTCCAGCACTGCTCAGCCCTTTACCCTGTCTGTTTTACATTGATTAATATAGCATTCTAGTTCAATTGGTTTGGTCATTTTTCAAATTACATATTGTTTAATACAATTCAATTATTTTGGTTAGGGAGCATTTCTCCCCTCCTGTGAAATAACTAAACTACGTAAAAGGTAACACAGTAAAACATCTAGCACAGGGATGGGCAATTATTTTGGGCAGAGGGCCACTTCCTGAGTTTTGGCAAGCCATCGAGGGCCACATGACAGGCAGCCAGGGGCAGATAAATATTAATTTTCTAAATTTTTTAGGGGCCCTGAAGGCCGGATAGAATGGCTTGGAGAGCTGCATCCGGCCCATGGGCCACATTTTGCCCACCCTTGATCTAGCAGTTTTAATTGTCCATCAAATCACCTTAGTTAAGGACTTGCTTGTTTTACTTAACAGACAACCATTTTCCTGCGTTTATAATCTGACCTTAGAAATAACTCTGGGCTGAAATTTGAAATGCATATGTTACTGATATAATAATTGTTCTGGAAACTTAATTTAGTTAATTACAGTTGTAGGCCAAGTCAGAACCCAAATATCAGAGTTTTTGTACTGCCACAAGTTCATGACACCTATAAGCCTCCCTAGGGCTATTTCTGCACAAGACACTGACTGTGCAGTCATTTAATACTTTTATAAGCAAGTACTAAATGACTGTGCAGTAACTAGGAGTTACCACACAGTAGCATCACTGAATGGCTTTTTTGTGATGCTGACTGCACAGTAGCCCAAGACTACGGCACAGTAGCATTGCATCATGCTTGTTTCCACATGATGCTACTGCGACTACTGCGTAGTCAGCATCTCATGTAGACATGGCCCAGGATTGCTTGGGATGTCATATCAAAAGAAGATTGTGGTAAACCCTGAGCAGTATTAACACTGGTTGCTAGGAGTACACCTACAGTTAGACATTATTACAAAAGTAAACAACTTTTACATTTACATTGCACTCAAATAAAATCCATGGAACAACAATAAAAAAAGCTGTTCACATGAATGGCTCCCATTCAAACAGGAGTTTCCTGAGCCAGCTCCAACTTCTCTATAGAGAGCTAGTGTTCAAAGAAATGCCCGCAGGAATGCCCCCAGAAACTACAGTGCTAGTACTAGATTCTCTTAGATGAAGGAAGTTTGGAATCAAGAGCAAAGACATGCTTTCACAGCTGAGGGAAACTATAAATTCACTGGTCAATCTGAGATGAAGGATGCTTGTTGTAGGGATAAGAGACACTATAATCTAGAGAAGAAGCTATGAATTGCAGTAGCTGTGAAAAAAGAAAAGTTTGAAAAGTTATCATTTTACTATTGCATCTGTATTTTTCTTGTATGGTCTAAAACAGTAATGATCAACCCCTAGCCTGCAGACCAGATCCAGCCCATGCAGGCAGAGTAGTAGGAAGCAATAATTGCTGCTCCTCCGTTGCCAAATTTCTGGACCCATGTGGAGCCCCGTGAGCTGGAAAGTATGGCTGGGCCCACTGGGCCAAAAAAACTCGGCATTACTTGTATAAAGAATGACTGTCAGAAATCACTGCACAGACAATGTTGGCGAGCTTCCATTAGCATGTCCTGAAGAGACAAACTGGAAGCTTATAATGTTCATATGGCTGAAGCTCTCATAAAAGGTACATTTAAAGAGCGAAGAATTCTCAAGAAACCAGCTCAAGTCTCAGGGTCTAGGCAGTTAAACCATGGGATTCTTCTTTCAGGAGCACGTGTTCTAGACCATGTCCAAGAACAAATCTTTTGTTCAGTTACCATAAAGTCATATGGCAGGCATAAGTTATAAATAATTCAAAAAAAGCTCAAGAAAGGCCAGCTTTTGAGCCTTGTATGAATCATAATATTGGTCCATGACTAATACAAAAACATCAGTGTCAGTGTCCACTCTGTTTACTTACTCTATGATAGGAACACCTAATCCAAATCTGGAGTGAAGTAAGAAAAGGTTACAAAATGAAACAAGTAGGTAGTAAGTCTAAAACTAACAAGGAGGAAGCTTTTTTTTCACACAGCATACATGTGATGCATGAGGCTGCCAGAGAGTGTCAATTTCCATGCTCCAACACACTCGATTACTCAAGTCTGCTCCCCGCATGTGTGTAGGAGCCCAAACTGTTCTGTCAGAGGCCTAAAGAGAACTATGGACTGCACAAGCCCTATCAACAGGGTTGGCTGTAAAAGTTTTAGTTGACAAGCAGGCAGCCAGGAAAACATTCTGGGAACTCAGAGAAAAAAGGATACAAGTTATTTTAAACTTGCTTCCCCAGTAAGGGTTTATATAAGGAAATGGAAAATAGTTTCACAGAGAAATGTAGCTATTCACAAATTCAGGTCAAATTTGGCAAAGTTTCAGCCAAAGAAAACAAAATTTGTAATAGTTAACATGCTTCAATAAATATTGCTTCAATTTAGGCTTTGAAAATGGTAACAATGAAGTTAACAAAAAATGGTTAAATCTACTCCAAAAAGGACAATTCACTTTTGGGTCAAACAAAACATTTTATTTTACCTAAAATAATTTTATTCAGTTATGTTTTGCCAAGAAAATCAAATTTTTTGGGGGACAACTTAATGATTTTGGGAGGCTTTTTATGTTTCTGTTTTCATCGAGCTGAAAAAAAATCAGTCACACATCTCTACTTGCTAAACACTCAGATGAAATCATAGTTAGAATTCCTTAGTTGCACATTGATTCCACAAGTTCTCTCATACAATTTGTCAGGTGTTTCACAAGGTACTCATTCTTTTTCCAAAATGTTTTTATTTTCCAATGGGTTTCAGCTGCAAGAGAGCTCTGTTGCTATTATTTGTTTGGCATAAAACAACTCTAAGGCTAGGGACAGACATTACACATAAACCAGTTTAAGTGATCAGAAACTGGTTGAAACCTGCAACTGAACAGACATTCAAGCTAGGGACAGACATTCAAAAAGCCTAATCCTAAATTGATTCAATTTGGCAGGTCAGTCTAACCTGCCTAGGCTGAATCAGTTTGTAACTGCACAGACATCCCCTTTGGATGCTAAATGAAAAAATGCAGTGGCTCAGGCTAGAAGCAGGAGGGGGGACGCTAAAGGAGCCCTCCCTTCCCTTTCACAGTCCTAAGCTGAGGAGGGGCATGGCCAGGCCCTCCAAGCATGACACTCCGAATAGGGAAGACTCTCTCCCGCCCTGCTAGCCAGTGAGGGGCCAGCAGAGAGTTGCACAGCAGCTGTAGGCAAGGGGGCCAGAACAGCCCCCCACCCTGGCCAGCCCTCAGCTGCTTGTGCAGCTGCAGGCCTAGGTGCTGCACAGGGCTGGCGGCCTGGTGGTGGCTGCCAGGCTCCGGGCACCTCTGAGCTGGCCGGGAAGCCAGCTTCCCAGGCAGCCCCCACCTGGAGGCGCCAGACATCAGCCGGTGGGGCAGGGATGGGGCTATTTCCTTCCCTCTGTCATCCCATGGAGGGGACAGAAGGGGCTTATTCCACTGCTCAGCAGCAGCAGTGCTTGGGGCAGGCAGACCCGGGTGTGGTCCTGCAGGAGCAGTGGAGGTATAGGAGAGAATAATCCCCCTCCCTGCCCCCTCTGGCTTGGGGGCCACACTGGCCCACCACTGCATCAGTGACTGTGGAGCACCTAGTGGACCCTGCTCAGGTCTCTGCTGGTGGGACAAGGAAGGAGGAATTAAACCCTCTCTGGCCAGTTCAGCTTGGGCTGGCCATGCCACCTCCTCTGCCACAACTTCTCTACAGCTGAGGGCATACTCTAGCACCCCTCAGTTCCTTGCCTGAGCAACTGCAGGCATGTGACCACATTGCCTCACTCCAGAGGGACCATCTGTCCTGTTACAAACTGGTTCAAACTAGGCAGGTTAGACTAACCTGCAAAGGTTGAATCAATTCAGACTCCAGCTATTTGAATATCTGTCCCTAGCCTAAACAACACAACCAGAGTATCAAAGCATCCCAAAGGCTTTACCATGTCTGAATTAAAATGACAAATGGACACAGCTGTCTTGATTAAAACTACATGGTTCTGCCCAATTTTCTACAGACCTGCCTTCTCTGCCCCATATTACTGAAATAGAAGCTTTCAGGAGTTGTTGAAAACTCTGACTACTGAATATCACGTCTAAGCCAACCTGTTCAATAACAGCATTCAGATCCTTAAAAACAAACATGAAGACATGGTCCATATCCTTGGCCCCTGCCATGGCTGCTTTATGATATTGTAAGCATCATAAAGCTTCTGGGGGATTCAAAAGTGAAACCAAATGGAGGTGTAGCTGGAGATTTAGTTCACGAACTTTGAAAGCCTGACATAACTCCCATTTTGCTTAATGAGAAACCTCCACTTATTTCAATAGGACTTGAGGTTGTTCCTTTAATTAACAAGCCTGATTATCAAGCTAGTTGATAAAGAATCACACTTACAACCTCATATATCACATTTAGGGCACTGTGACAGTTAAAATTCATTCTAGGAAAAAACTGATGAAATACTCATGTTGTATTTCTGTGCAAAGAGACAACATGAGCTTGAAAACCAAATCCACTGATGAAATGAAAGAATCTTAGGAATCCTGGATGATGGAACTCTAACAACCTACTGATTTGGTGGCAGAAAACAAAATTCCAGTTGTGTAGAATCTGAATGTAAAAAAGGACTTGATTAGGAGAAAGAGGCCTATTAAGGGCAAGATTAGGCCACCTTTCCTATTTGGATTTCAGTGGGAATGTTAACAGAGAAGAAAGCACTACTCACTATAAGGAGGAAGAGGAATCTGGCTTGTATGGTCAGCACCCCTTAGAAATTAATATATATTAAAGATGAAAAAGCACAATGATACCTCAGAAGAACCCATCCTAACAGACTCATAACAAAACTATTCATTATATTCAAAGAGGAAGAGAGACAACATTATAGGAAGAAGATCAAAGTACCATAAGTATGCTAAGATAATATGATCTAGATTAAATGACTCTAAAGTGGGTATAAAACTAGTACATAATCCTGCTCACAGAGTAGCCATCAATGGCCCATCTCCTGACTGAGGGAAAATATCAAGCAGGGTTCCCAAGAGCTAAGTCCTGAGTCAAGTATTGTCCAGCATATTCACTAATGACTTCCAGGAAAGAATTGAGCATACTGCTGTATTTACTCAAATATAAGATGATCCTGAATATAAGATGACCCCCAATGATTACATTGTATATATGAAAATTGTATAAATTAGGTATCATATTCCAGAATATACAATCTAATTACTGGAGGTCTGCCTTGAATTTCTCCCCCTCCCACTGCTACAGGAGGGAAAAGGAATCTGGGGACAGGATCAGGGAATCCCCTTGCCCTCTGCTTCCCCAACTTCTCCCCACAGCCTCACCTCCGCCCCAGCACCCAACATATTCTTACTGTCAGACCCTGCTTTCCCCGAGCACATGAAAGGGAGGAACAAATCTGAAAACACTGACCTTGAAATAAGCAAATTTATAGTAATTTGCATAAAAACAAGTTGCTACCAGTACCCATACCCAGACTTAGTTCCTCCAGAGTTGATACATTTTACCTTATTTGAAACTGCTGCAAGTTTTAGGACAGGTACTCTATAAACACATGTTTAAGCAGCACTTTTGTACTTACTTTTCTATAATACAAACTATGTATGATTTCAGTCTACAGCCAAAGGCTCATGATTTACCATATAGTTCATTGATCTGGCCCTAGCAGAGTCAGCAGCATTTCATACCATGGTGACCTCACAGCTCAGCACTACTCAGTATTTGTTTGCACTCCAGACATCCCCCTCTCCTCCAAAGATCCATGTGCTAATTACACCTCCACTCATGACTGGATCTGGGTATTCTTGCTATTAGTCCTAGAATCCTCCAAAAAATGTATATGCAGATGAGGGGCCATCTTCCAAAACACTGATGAAAGAAATTGAACAAAACTGGCCCCAGGACCAACCCCTGGGGAATTCCACTTGATACCAGCTGCCAACTAGACATTGAGTCACTGATTACTTTAAGGCTGACAATCCAGGCAGTTTTCTACCCACCTTACAGTCCATTCATCCAACCCATACTTCCTTAGCGTGCTTGCAAGAATGTATGTGGCTGGGATGGTTTAGTCAGGGATGATCCTGCCTTTAGCAGCAGGTGGACTAGATGACTGCTTCCAGCCCCACTTTCTTATGACCCATAGAACTCCCTCACCACATGGCAACTCATGCTTAACACACCACAGCGTGAGAAAATGCACAGGAAGCTTTTTAACACCCTGACTGGGATGAAGTTTTACCTCCATTACATAAGAGGACCCAGTGGCTGCAAGCATGGCAGCAGCATGTCTGAAGCAAATCTGTTTGTGAGTCTGTATTTTTGTTCTCATTAGAGCTCGTAGCTGTGTTTTATTTAGAGATGTGCCTGAGCTGTTATCAAAGATCCAGACCTGACCATTGGGAAGCTGGGATCTGAATCTGTGACTTACCCCTGCATGTAGTATGGTCCTGAACTGGAATAATTCCCAGCGCTCTTGGACTTCGGAAAAGGTGCGATTTCCATTCCATTTCATAGTTGCAGCTTGCCTTGTTTGTAAAGTACCTGGGAGACTTCCAGTTCCATACAAATACCCATGACTTCAAACTCACCTTTGAAACTGCTGGAGTTCAAATGTGAGGTTTACGTTGGCCGGGTGGTGAATCGGCACCAGCACACCACCATAAAGTGGGTCTACGCCAGGGCTAGAGCCAATCCCGGCTCTTCCTGGACCCGTTGTTTTTTGGGTTATTTTCTTTTGTTGCTGTGGCATTTTTCCTCATCATGGTTTCGCTCCCACCAGGCTTCCAGTTCTCTTCAGTGTCCCACCGGCTCAGAAGCTCTCTCTTTCAGAGTAAGTTTTTTCTCGGGGCATTGCCCCAACCACAGTTTCCATTACTGAGCACGTGCTGATTTTGGCAGCAGTTTAATGATACTTAATGAGGTTTCCTTGTGTTCATATCTTAAGATGGGAGCTTCCCCTCCCCGCATCTTGCCTTATGTTTGGGTAAATACAGTAAATGGAAAACAACTGACTTTAATACCTAATAGCATAATGGGATGTATTGAAAAGAAATACTGTATATGAGCCACAGAAAGTTATTCTTTGACTTTATTCAGCAGTGATGAGTATTCACTTTGAGTACTGGCATCACACTACAAAAAAGAGGCACGGACAAATTAGAAAGAGTCCAGAATGAAGCAAAAAACCCAAAAAACCTAAGTCAGATGTCTAAAAATGGTGAAAAAATACTTGGATTATTTAGTCTAGAGAAAAGGTTGGTGGAGGGAGGAATTAATAACAGTCACTGAATACAAAAACAGGGTTGTTATGAAGAGGATGTTACTAAATGATGTCCTGTCCTCTGTGGACATACAGAAGATATAATGAACTCGCAGCAAAAAGATATAGGCTGGATGTTATGAAAAAGGCTTGTAACTATGAGGGTGCTTATGTACTGGAGAAGGTTACCTAGAGGGGTTGAAAAGTCTGTCAGGGAAGTTTTTTAAAATTTATATGAAACACAAAGTTGTTGAGCATGCTTTACACAGGAGTGTTCTTGCCTTCAGCAGGTGTTGGACTAGAGGCCTTCTGAGATCCTACCTAATCTTAATCTAATATGGCTATGGACATACAAATTTGAAGTGTTTCAGAGGTGCTTGAAGCACTACAAGCAGCAAGAGTGCAGACAGTCATACCTGGTAAAGTGCTTAAAAATGGGCAAAGCACTTTAAAAATACCCCTCCCAGCCCCAACACCAAATTAGAAGAGGAGCATCTTTGAAACACTTTGTTTGAAACATCTTCCTGAAATGTCTATGCCATTAAGTGGACCATGAGGGTCAGTGCGTTTTGTGGGATAGATCCACACCTGAATCAGAGTCATGAAGAAAAACAATAAATACTATGAACTGCTTGGAAGGAAACTCTACAAGAGGACCCCCATGAGTTTTCCAAGAGAACTGTGCAGTTTGGTCTTTACCTCTCAAATATATACATGTAAGACATAAATACTATTTCATATTCTAATTTCTTTTCCATTCTATTTCATCAAGATTTGGCCCCCTATGCAGGAAGTACAGAAACCTGTTCTTCAAAATGACTGATATGCAAAGATCTTTAGAAAGCCAATTCTGGATTCAAGTGAAGACCAGTAAGGAGGAAAAGCCTTTCAGTGGAACTGGGAGTAATCCTATATGTGTGTCTACCCCTACACAAGAATATTATATAAAAATGTCTATGTGCTTTGCTTATAAAACTTTGGGCTAGGGTCCCAAAAATAGTACAACATACAAAGAATAAGCAAGAACATACCATCAGTGCCTCTTCCGTACACTTTTCCTTCTGCACTGGAGTACTGGGAAATTCCAGGAGAGATTTCACGGTCTTCTTTTTGGCTTTTTCCATTTGAACATTGGTAAAATAATTGACGGCAGCAAACTCAATAAGAGCAGAGAACACAAAAGCAAAGCAGACAGCTATGAACCAGTCCATGGCAGTGGCATAGGATACTTTTGGCAATGAATGCCTTGCACTGATGCTCAACGTTGTCATTGTCAAAACTGTAGTTATTCCTTCAAAAGCAAAAAGACAAAGAATGTATCATTGCAGTACATAGGAATAAGGGTAAAAATAGGCAGGTGACTTTTAGGGAAAAAATATCTACACAAACTACTTAGTATTCCTGAATTTATTATCATAAAGCCTATCATCATCAACAAAAATGCCATCAGATTGCAGATATTAAGATGATAAATATTTAATTGAAAATGCCACTTAGACCATCTCACCAGCAAATAATGAGATAGGTACAACCTTGAAGTGAAAAAAATAATATTAGATAAACTTACATCTTTAAAGGAACATGCACCAGAACCAGTCATGAGGAAATCCTGCTATGGGCAAGTTTGGTTTCGCATTGCAACAGTAAAAATACACTAGAGCCATAAGTCTGAGCTCAAGACTTCATGTCTCAGACTAGTGTTTCCATACTAGCAAAAAGTGTGGTAATCATAATGAGCTGAAGCTCCTGAATTTATTTCTGTGTGTGATCATTAATAGAGATGAGCTTCCCCAATATAAAACCTACTGGGAAAAAGGAATTATAGGAAAAATAAGTGGACCCTTTTAGGTTCACCTTATAAGGTTATGATTGTGTCACATTCCTTGTGTAATCTGACAGATGAAGAAAGACAATTACTTTCTTTAAGGATTTTATGGTAGTGTTAGAGTGATGTTGTACCCATGATGGTACAGGAATTATCTCTGAGGCAAGGATTTCTTGGGGTGATATCTTTTTATTGGACCAGCTGAACAGTTGGGATAGAGTTAGACAAGCTTTCAAATGCAAAACATCAAGACATCAGGATCTAATGAAGAATGTCTTGCATTTTAAAGCTTGTTTAACTCTATCTTAATGATGCAGTTGAAGACTTCTTAGGTTGCTGTCTTATTGTATCAAGGAATTTACTAATTCTGTACTTAATAAAAAGGTTGTGTCGCTCATAAATCCAAAGTCATGACAATATATTGTCACTAACCACAATATATACTTTATAAACAGCTAAAAGTGTTAGTACTCTTTGGACAGAACACATAGCACTATGAAAAGCCACAAGCAAATAATATTTTCTATTAAAAACTTCATATTGTATATAACATACTGGACTCCTCAGACAAAAAAGGACTAAATGTTCCATTGTGATCTGTAAGGTCAGCTTCCTGCAAACACCAACTGTGCACACGTTTTTTGGATGAAAAACCATATAAGAGGTCATACTTGATAGTCACTTCACAGCTTTGGATCTCTTCCCCCTTGAAGCCCAGAGACCAAGCTGGACATCTTCTGAAAGCAATTTTAGACCTTTTTTATTTGGGCAGACTTTTAGCAGGCTGGGTTAAGTCTGGTGTACTGTTTGAGAAGCCTGTTTTATTATATACTTTTTTATTTTATCAGTTTTTCTATTTTTATAATTCATTGGGTTGGGGTTTTTTTTAGCTTAGGCTGCCCTGAGCCTGTTTTAGGGAAATAGCATATAAATCAAATAAATAAATGAATGAATAAATGAAAAATAATAATCTTTAACATTTCAGAATTAATGTTTTCCATAGTCATAAAACTGTGTTCCTCTCCAATCTAATTTATAATCCAGATACTGTTAAGTTTAAAGGAAACCATTTATTTCCTTGCTTAGAAAAACTGGAGTATTGTCATACTGACAACTCTGTTAATTAACAAGGCACCACCTAATCTTTTAAACCTTATGCAAATGAAACTCAATTAGGATTTTATCACCTGAAAGAGAACAATTTTAATTAAAATGAACATGCATGAAGGTTTCAGCTGCATGCAAAAACTACTATAGGAATACTTCAAATGCAAAACATAATGCAGCATAAAGACAAAGTTTAAGATCTCTTCCTTTTTTTTTTTTTAAACAAAGCATCCCCCCAAAAAAAACATTCAAGCCTCATAAATCCCACTTCTTTAAAAAATAAAATATGCTCATGTATATAACATATGCTGCTTAAATCCTAACATGACAATGTAAAAGTAATTTCAGTGACAAGTGAAGCTTTCTTTATTCTTCACTCTATTTATGGAAAAAAAACCCATGCACCTATTTTGTTTCAGTGTCTGATTCATACATTGAAAAACTCCCCCTCCACCCCTAAAATCCCTATATTTATATTGGATGGCCCCATTTCTTTTGAAAAATAACACAGTCTATAACACTAGAAGCATGGAAGTCTAATGCCTAAAATACCCCTGCAGACACAACTATACTGGGTAGAGGTACACAAGAAGAAGTAGTTAGCCATGTTAGTCTGAAGCCAAGCAGAAGACAGGATAGATATATACCTTATAGACTTCATCTGATGAAGTGAGCTCAGGCTCCTGAAAGCTGATACTCTCCATACATCTTTTTTCCTTAGACTTTAAGGTGTGCATCTATCCTGCCTTCTGGTACACAAGGAAACCACCAATGCAAGCTGTCAGACAGATTGCATCTATGCAGCATCCCTATGTCTGCCACTAATAAAATAAAGCCCTGTCCACTTGCTCCTGCTTGGCTGTATAATAGATGACAAAGCAAATTACTCTGAAGTGGTCATAAGAAAGCCACAGTGCTCTGCCAGCCCAGCACTATGCTTTGGCTGTCCCATGGGACTGACTTGGGGCCACTCCAGAGCCATCTACTCTGACTTCTTCAGTGCATGGAAGTGGGAGTGAACAAGCAAACCTTATTTTGTTGGTGGTTGACCCAGGGTCAGGAAGGAAGCCATGTTGACATACTCAAACACTCAAGAGTAGGCCAGTACTACTGTATGAGGGCAAAAGGAGAATAAAGTCTCTGCAGGCTGCAAAGATGGGAGGAAACAAGACTCAAGTCAAACTCAGAATATAAAACTGAGGCTATTGTGAGTTTGCAGCTTCTTACTCATAAAGTTGCTAGAGGATGCACTGTGGGTGATGGGATTTTCCCAAAATAACTAGTCATTCAGCTAGTGAAGACATTTCTATGGAAACCATGGTTTCTAAGGAACATGTCTATGCTTCCTGAGCTCCGTCATCTCTGTTTCTAGCCTTGTCCACTGTGTATGCTTCAAGCAAATGCTTTAGCTGGCATTTCTTTAGTGACAAAAATAGGACAGCAACAAAACGTAAGAAAAATAGTATTATTTTCCCCTATCTCTTAAAGAGCACTGAAGTCCCATATTCACTATGTTCAGTTCTCCAGAAACTTCCAGGTACACAGAATCACATTGCCTAATATGCAAAATGAAACATTATGCATATTTTATTGTAATCTTTTGATACCAAACTTTTTGTAAAATAGTTCTAAGACTTTACCTTATTATTCTACATATTTCTATTATTTATTAGTGTAAAACATGTCTCGTTAGTATAGAACATGAACCAGATGAGGTAGTAAAATTCTCAGAGGTTTCTGTGGCTATCAGAAACCAACCGAGTAAGTCAATGAATTGGTCCCAAACAGTGAACTTTTCTTCCTATTGTAACATGTTTTAAGGAAAGACCAAAAATAATTGCGGCTTGATGCTTCCCTGCTGATAATATCACAAGTTATTGTCTTTTCATCAGTCCCTTTAGACTTTTCCTCCATTTCTCCAACAAGACACCTGACACGGCAGATTCTCCAACTTCAGTCTTATTATATGTCCCAGATATTTCTATCTTCTCTTCTAATAACTGTAGAGATAAGGAATTTTTACATGCCTTGACAAATCTCAGCATTTATTACACATCTTTTCCCCCCCACATAATACATACTATTCTTGAAAGCATTTGCTTTCAAGGGTGTTTAGATGTCTATGGATACCACTGGTGGATTTTCAGTTTTTATATCAAGAAGTAAATAAGACATGAGTGGCAAATTTATAGTTTGTTCTTTAAGCTATCACAGCTGCCAGCTCTTTAGTTGTGATGTTACTTCCTTGTGGACATAACCATTGGCTTTACTGTCACTGCCACATTAGGTAACTCGACTCATCAGCAAGCTCTTTGCCTTGTGCTATAACGTTCGAGTTGGGATGTGACAGTTACAGTTGCTTTATCATAACAGATTATTACATTTACTCAAATACAAGGTGACCCCTCAATAATTAGACGCTACTCATGGACAATTTATAATTTTTTTAATTAATTTTCCAGGTATAGAATCTAATTATTGGAAGTTTGCTTGAATTTGTCCGCTTCTCACTACTACAGCAAGGAAAAATAAATCCTGGGAGTCAGATAGCCCCCTTGCCATCTGCCCCCACAACTTCTTCCCCCTGAAGCCCCTTCCACCCTTACTTTCAGACTACAGGTACCCATAGACTTAGTTTATCCAGAACTGATGCATTTTACCTTATTTGAAATTGCTACAAGTTTTATTACAGGCACTCCATAAACACACTTTTAAGTAGCACTTGTGTACCTACTTATGTATAGTATGAACTATGTATAATCTCAGTCCAAAACCAAAAGATATTAATTTATAATTTACCATATACAGTAGTTCATTGGGCTGGGAGCCTCATGCAAGTCAACAGCAAGTCAACCTATGGTGACCACATACCTCAGCAGTGCTCAGTATGTGTGTACTCCAGATACCCCCAACAAGGATCCATGTGCCAATTACCCTCCCTTCCCTGCCAACACTGGAACCAGGTGTTCTTGCCATGAGTCCGGGGATGATCAAAAATTTATATGCAGATGAGATGCAGGGCAACCAGCTCCACCTCAAGGAAGGCAGAGCCACAATAATCATGTTAAACAGGCTAAAAGAGTAGGTGACAGAAGGGTTCTGGTTGAACTGTTTGGGGCCCTGTTGGGTGATGCTCGCCAGACACTTCAGGCTGGTGGAAAAACATGAATCACTGAAAATGCACAGCTCAGCTGTGGGAATTAAAAGGAAGTTGAAATGTATTCAGTGTAGTGGCTTACTGTGACTTGGACTGGAAAACAGTCAGTGCTGAGGAGGACTCTGCACAATGGGTATTACCATATATCTTATTCAGATGAGCTGCACTAACCTATCCTTGTGGTAGGTTCCCATCAGCATCTTGGCCTTTTGGCTCAGATCAAGTGTGGTCATCCAAATCCAAAGATCTCCAGGCTTAGGCCTGCACGTAGGATACCTGGCAATGGATATGGGATTATGCGAAGTCCCAGGGTGAGAGTCTGGGACAGAGGCTGCCATACATGATGTTTAGACTAATTGAGTTCTGCCTGCTCAATCAGTATGGTTTTTGGAACAATTGAGTTCTGCTCAATTGATATGATTTGGCTGATTTGACCTGGAACACAAAATATATTAATAAAATTTTTTTTTTAAATCTTGGCCTTTTGGCCAGTGATGAAGCATAGGGGGTGCACCCTCTGAGAGCACTGATGCACCCTCTGACAGGCCATGCTTCACACTTAGGTGAAGACCAGGGGGGCAGGCAGGAGCACCAGTGCCCTCACTGCAAGCGCCAGCCGAGAAGTGGGAGCCCCCCACCGGTCGCTGACTAAGGCGGCACCAGTCACCCATGCTTTTGGTGTAGCAAAATGTACAAATTTAATCAAATGTAGCAGCATTTCTGGCACCCTGGGAAGAGAGTGTAAAGGCTGGCTCTGGTCCTCCTGGTGCTGGCCTGGTATTATAGTACCTCCAGTGCCAGTTTCATGCAGAAGGAACACCTGCCCATTATTTTTCAGGGTTCAAAAAATGTTGTCCCATTAATATGTTTGCCCAGTGTGGGCACGTGTTTTATAGTCATGATCAATCTTGGCTACATTTAATCAGCTTCATAGTTGGCTTCCATTACTGAGCATATGCTGCTTTTGGCAGCAGTTTAATGATAGACAGCGGAATATATTTAATGAGGTTTCCTTGTATGCAAAGAGCTGTCCGCACCCCCCCCATGCCGATTGGGTAAAAATACTTCATTTGAGTAAATATGCTTATTAATGCTGACTTTTTTGTGATGCTGGACAGTCTTTCAAGTTTTGCTTGCTTGCTGTCTGAGCTGTCACTTAGAAGTAACAACTACTACAATTATTCTCTGAAAATGTACATATAATAAGTCTCTTGGTTCAATGCTTTCTGGCTTATTAATCTCGCTTTGGAATATGGTACAGAATAGAATCAAATGTTGAGAAAGACACCTGCTTTATGAAATTGCTTTACCACATCTGGGTGTTTTCTTATTCCTTTCTTAGGAACCAGATTTCCTCCGACTTTCATGTGCTTTGCCTTCCGCACATTTTATTGGTTTCAATTTCAGCATTTGTTATAGCATCTTATTTCAAATTGTATTTTAATGTGTTTCATTTTAATATCTTGTAATCGTTTCCTTAATTGCTTTTTCAATTCCATTTTAAATGTGACAGAAAGATAAAGGAGAAAACATCACTAAACATGAAATTATAAAAATAGGGACTTTCTCCCAGAAAGCTTCCATGGATGTCAAGGAGATTGATGAGAGCTACACATACACACACATATCCTAATGGAATTAGTTCAGTGGCTTTTCCGTTGGAGTCACTCCAGGAATGAAAGCCCACATCCAACGGAAAATAAACCTGGCCTCTAGACAGACTAAGGGCTTGATTAGGTGCTCAAAAATAAATAGTTCTCCCATTTGTTTCTAATGAGTCCTCACAAAAATTAACCTAGAATACTCAACTATTTTTCCCTTCAAGTTAAAGATTCCAAATTTTCCTCAACAGTTTAGTGTAGTGGTGCTCAACCTTTTACCCAGTGGGCCAGATGGGCAGTGCCTGATCATTTTGTAGGCCAGATACAGCTGGTGGACCCAATCCAGCACCAGAGGGAGCAGTGGCTGGGCCCCATCCAGCCACACAGAGGGGAGCAATGGGGACAGCCTGGCCCTGATCCAGCCATGTGGGGGAAGGGGGCTTGGATGGGCCCCAAACCAGCCCCATGGAGAGAAGGGCATGTGATCCGTCTCTGATCCAGCTCCATCAGGGGAAAGGGTATGGCCCAATGCCACAGGAGGAAGGGGGCATGGCCAAGCCCCAACCTGGCCAAGCAGGAGAAGGGGGCATGGCCAAGCTTCAGACCAGCCATGCAGGGAAAGGGGCATGGTCCAGCCCTACAGGGAGAAGAGGGTGCAACTTGGCCCCAACAAATCCACACAGAGGACAAGGGGCATGGCATGGCCTTGATCTGGTCATGCAGGTGGAAGGCTGTGGTCCAGCTCTTACCTGCCCTACAGCACTTGGGATTTGGACATCATGGAGGGATGGTAGTATTAACTGTCACTCCTCCCCCACCACCAAATCTGCTGACCCATGGGGAACCCTGTGGGCTGGATTCTAAGGCTCCATAGGCCACATTTGGGCTATGGGCCAGAGGTTGAACACCTCTCATTTAGTATTTCAAATTACATATTCCTACTATTTAAAATGAAGTTAATAAGGAAAGACCCATCTGCTTGGAAACTTAGTTCATTCCCTCATGTTACTGGAGAGGCTTTAGAGATAGCATGCATATGGTGCCCCAGAATGGAGAACTATTTTTAGTGAAATCCATTACAACAAGAAATACAATGACATAAAAAGTATGAAAGAAAGATTATAGTTACCAAACACAGTCCTAGCTGGAACAGATTCCTTATTTATCCAAAATGATACTTGAGAGAGGATCACAGTCATAATGCATGGAATATATGTCTGAATCATAAAATAACCCATTTTCCGTCTGAGGTGGAAGTAAACTGTCATAACAATATATTCACCTAAAAAAAATAAAACCAAAGGAAAGTTACGTTTCTGCCCCTCTGTGCAATTCTTCGGATGCAGAATAACTGTTTCAGACAGACAGTCATGATTAGATATGACACTAACTTAAGTATTTAGCAATTCAAATAGTAAATGATGAGCTTCCTTAGAAAACAAGAATGAAAAGAAGCTTAGTATCAAATACAGATAACTGTAATATGTCCTTACAGTGCTATTCTGTAGGCACAATGTAAGAGACTATAAAAGTAACAGATCATGTTGTATTATGTTTTATGGAATGTGCGACTTAAGAGCTCTTTTCCCATCTAAAAAAAAAAAAAAGGAAAGAAAACCACTCTCAAGGCATAAATATCTATCTACCATTACTCTGGATGCAATATTGTAATGTCCATACCCTGTAACTAGGTGCAGTATTACAGTATCTAGATTTTACCTATTGATACCTACTAATTCATATGGAAGATTAACTGGTTTACAACATGTTTACATTCTAGTACTGCTTTCATAGTTAAATCATCTATACTGTGTACTCTAGTGCTTTTAATATTTTACTTGCACTAGTTTCGTCTAATATCACATGAAGTAGGCATTATTTTTAGAAGCATGAGAAAAATTCAGAGTGCAAACCAAATTTTGCAAGTATGAGCAATTTAGTTTTAAAGTCAATGGGAAACTCTGGTGAATTCTGAATCAAGCCCACTCTTAAGATGACTATACATGTGCTCTGGCACGAAGGGGGCTGCGTTTTAGTTAGAGTGGTTCTTGGAAGCCGATCTAAAAAGCCCATAGCATCTTTTGTATTCAGCATTTCAAAACGGCAGCAGGGGCACTAACTAAAACTCGTTTGCAGAGCTTTAGTTAGAGTTTCAGTTAAAGCAACCTCTCTGCCATTTTGAAACACAGGATGCTGAATACACAAGACACTGCAGCGTCGCAGCACATGTAAAAGTGCCCTTAGTTATCTAGGGGCTTGGAAGACAAATTGAGTAAGATGCATAGGTCCCAAGATTAAGATACATAGGAATGCTTAAAATCTCTATAATAGCAGGTCCACAGTAATCAGTTTAACTTAGTTTCATAGGCTCTGGAAAGGTAGAGCTGGAAGAGACTTCATGAAGTCATCTACTCCAAGCCCTTGGCTCAGGGCAGGATTATCCCCGACTAAACCATGCCAGCTAAACTATCCCATAATCACACTGTTGCTTGTGCATATATCACTGTGACAGAAAGGAACAAAACTGAATTGGTACAAAATAGTAAATCAGGCCTTGCTATCTATCATATAAACCTATATATTTATTGAGTGATGGAACTCCTTAAGAAAAGGACTCGTTGGAAACCAATGAAGCTGTTTCAGTGATTTGTGGCTATTTCCAAGAGTAAAGAGTTTGCAAGATCAGTCAAAAGACGGTCCTAAGTCCTGCAGAAAGTACCTCCTTCAAACCTACTCCCTTTCCCAGTAAAAAACAAATCCTTATTTGATTAGTCTAGTCAATTCCCTTCTAAAAACCAAACAAAATTGATAGGGAGGCAGCAGACCTGTTTGATCATCTATCATCTGCATGCACAGAGAAAAAAAGCAAGCATCCTGAAAAGTTTCAGCTTACTGTCTGAGACTGAAAATGATGTAGGGTCAGGGTTTACTTCATGTATCTCTGAGCTAGCATTCTGGATACCCAACTCTTGAAAAAGGGCTACAGAAACTGTTCTTTGAGAAGTAGCAAGGAACTGATAAGATCTGTCCTGTTACTTTCTAGATGATCAGCAATATGCAGGATATTGAGGAAATACAGTTTTCTGTTGGTATTAAAAATAACAGCAGAGAAATCTGTTGAGTACATTTACTCAAGCTGTTGTTTTTGTCATTATTCTGCCACTACCTTTCATCATAGAGTGCTGAAGTTCATTAGCTTAGTAATCCAATTTCACAAATCAAGAATAATATTTTTAAATATATATTATCAACAAACTGATCATCAGTGAGATTTCACTTATTGGGGCTGCCTGTTGTTTGCTTAAAAAAATCTAATAGAACAAAAGTCAGTTGCAGTGCCTACTGCATTACAACATTTGCTCTTACACTTATCTAAATATTATTTTAGTTTATGACTTTAATAACACATTTGGCATCTTATATGTTTATTCTGGATTGTCTGCATTGCTAAACAAAAGTAATTCTTCTCTGCTTAATGCAAATACAGTATTGAGAAAGTATTTCTACAGCCGCATATCGCCTCTAACAGCCTCAGATATATGGCTTCTGACTCTTTAAATTACATTTTAAGCAGTTATTACAAACACTTATTTATCCGCTCTGTTTGTGGCCTCATCCCAGCTTTATGAAGGAACTTGGGATTTCACAGTAGTGAATCTGCAAATGAAATTTCTGAAGACAGAAAACCTAAATCTGCTTTATGTACTTATCCACTTACATTTCTTCTAAAAGCCCCAGAATACCTTCTTAAAAAGTCTAAGACAAAATGTCACTGTTAATTCTATGTTACAAGCTTATTTTCAGTTACAAGGTTCTTACCTGTAATAGATTTAACAGTTTCACTGGATACAGTATGTCCAAGGAGGTCATACTGAACTAAACTGGAAGACTCTTTAGGGACTTCCACTGACTTCTCAGGTCCTTTTGTCCAAGTGTAAATCATTTCAGTCATTGGATATGCATCTGAAACAACATATCATTAATATACATCTATAGGTCATGTCTTATCTTGCTATTTTGAAAGCTTGATCCAAAGCCAAATGAAACCAATAACAAGACCATTGCTTGCTTAGATTTTTAGTTAAGATTCTTAATGCTTGTGCTAAGGTATCTATATCATCACAGGAGAATAAAAAAATCTATGTTCATAGCCCTCAAGTGCATGGGATCACACAGAATTCAGTTCAGTGGGAATTCTACACGTAGGGTCAGAACCTAAATATGGAGCTTAAACATTTTTTCATTTTTTTAACTTTTTGGAAAGATATTGATATTTTATCTTGTATTTAAATATAAAATATATTGATTCAATAGCAGTATAAGCTACAGAGTTTCTGGGGGGCTAGAGGGATATTTATTTGAGGGAAATAACATTTATACTGACAATTTTTTTAAAGTATTTGCCAAAAATGTAAAGTCCATGAAAAACTGTCAGTAGCCAAAACATACCCCCAAGCCTCATGAACTCTTCAAACAATCAATATGAAATCAACTGTCAATGTTTACCTTGAAATTCCTACAAAGCTGAGACTCTTGCTAGAACCAAATTCAGACCCAGTTTTTTAATTGAAATCAATATGTCCTATTTAACATTTCACGGAGCATAAGACCAGCTCGTGCTGTCTGCCAAAGGCAATGTCTGATGCATCAGTTCAATTGGCCTGGGACTTCTCTGAAGAATTCTCCCTAGATAGAGGGAATCTCTGCTACTGTGAAGTTGATGTAGGAGACTAGGGCTGTGCAAAGTTTTGGCTGCTGATTCAATCTGGAGGAGATTTGGCCCGATTCAATGGCCAAATCTCTGAATCCAAATCAAATCAGGAGACCAATTAAAAGATCTGAATCGATTTGGAAAAGATTCAGAAAGCTTCAGCGATTTGGGTAAGCCCCGCTGGCTGCAGCAGGGAGCTGAACCCAAACTCCATGCTGGTAAAGTAGGGGACGGGAGAGAGGAGGCTAAAGGAGGGAGAAGGGAACCATGGGAAGCAGGAGGGAACCCCTGCCAGACCCCATCCCCTGCCTGCTCTCCCAGCCCCCCAACTCCCTCCCACTCTCCCAACCCCCACCCCATGTCTGCCCCACCCACCCCAGCTCCTGGTAGTTTTAAAAAAAAGCCTCTACTCACCAGGTGCTTCCAGGCAAGGGGGCAATCCCCACTGCCCCACACCACATAGGGGCCTCTGCCATGAGGCTCCTGATCCTTGCCTGCTCTCCCACCCCCTCTCCCTGCTCCACTCCATGGCTGACCCACCTGCCCCAGCTCCTGGCCCTTTAAAAAAAAAAGAAAAACAAAAAAGACCCCAAACTCACCAGCTGCTGCAGTGGCCTTGGGGCTTCTGGAGGCTTGTGGAATAGCCCTTCATGCAGCGTGGGGCAGTGGGCGGCAGCAGGGAATCACCCCTCACTGGGCAGCAGCCGATGAGTCAAGGGTTTTTTGTTTTTGTTTTTTTTAAAGGGCCGAGAGCTGGGACGGGCAGGGCAGCTGTGGTGGGGGCTGGGCCAGTGGGCAGAGGTTGGGGGGCTCATAGCAGAGCCCCCACATGGTGTGGGCCAGTGGGGGACAGCAGGGATCACCCTCACCCTGCCTGGCAGCCGGTGAGTGCGGGTTTGTTTTTTTTTCAAAGAGCCAGGAACTGGAGCCAGGCAGGGCTGGGAGAGTGACGGGAGCTGTGTGATTCGGAGATTCAGATGATTTGGCAGCAGCCGAATCTCTGAATCAGATTCAGCAGAATCGATTCGGGACAGTGATTCAAATCACCAAATCGAATCATTGTCCCCCGAATCGGCCAAATCTGAATCTGAAGCAAATACTAGCCGCCTCACACCAGCCTATAGGAGACATCACTAGCTTCTCTCTAACCTTTGCTTTAAGTGGGAAGATGAGATGTGACAGGGATTATGAAGGACAAGGTCACAGCAGAGCCCAGCTCAATTACACTGAATTATTCACTGCTTTAAGTCCAATGTCCAATTTATGCCAACAACAGAAATTTGCCTAGTACCTGGTGCTCCAGTTTCACTGGACCTGGGTGCTAGGAAGCAAGTTGCTGCAACCACCACCAATGACAACATCGAAATGCCGCACAGGGAAAAGTGAACAGGAGCAATGAATGGTTCACAAAGCTCATCAGTAATCCCTAACTAATACTTGACTCCACTAAAGCCAAACAAAAGAACCAGGGGTCTTTTCCAATGTACTGGGCCCAGTGCAAATGAAATACAATACAGAAGCTGACATAATGCTTCCACTAAAAAACAAAAAACAAAAAAATCCCAGCAAATTTAGGACATACTGCAAAAAATTATCTTCTCTCCAGAATTGACACTGACACTGAGGTTACATGTTTATGGCTGCTCTTGAGACCTGTCTGCAGCATGTTTGAAAGAGGCCCTATCTAGTCAGAAAAGCAAGATTTAACTTAGTATCTCAACCTGGGCCAACCTGTCAATGTTTTGCTTTGATAAACACTCTGGACTTTATTTTGCAAACCTTACATAAACAAAACACACTCTGAAGTCAATGGGAATTTTGTTTCAATCAAAATTCTTGATCAAGGCTAATTTTCAGGAACCTTAATTATGACTCAAAAGACATTTTCAAAATTCATTCCTATTATTTAAAACTATAAGTTCAAAAAATCATAATTGCAACTTACAGCTTCCAAATTTGAGAGGACAAGCATGACCATCCATTGGAAAATCCACTAATCTCATGGGACACTCAGCGCTGATAGTAAGTCTATAATAGAACAAATTGAATATGCTTTGCTTGGTATTTTGTCTAGGCAGGATCACTTTTATATAGAATAATTGTAAGAAGTTAAATACATAAATTGAATACCTCATTGTGTATAAGATGGTGCCATTTCTCATTATTCTAAAGAGTTTATTTGGGGCTGTCATATTATGAGAGACAGATTTTTTCCCATTCCTGAAGAAAGTGTCAGGTGTCCACACTTTTGAAACCATCAAGTTATTAAGTCTTAAAATTTCAATGGGACCATCATATTTCAATCTTTTGTCCACCCATGTCTGACGGAAGAAGACATCCATTGTGTATTCCTATATTGAATCATCAAAAAAACAAAGGTTGCATTTATGGTTCCAGGAGGAAAAAAAAACTTTTAGGCGCAAATAAATCACAAGTGAAGTAAGTGTTGTTCAGTTAACTACACAAATATATTTCTACCGATTAAAGTGAATTGTGTACTTCTTAATAGCTTAATTTGCCACATTAGTCATATAAATAAATTGCTAGACATGTTTAATCGTTCAGGAATAATTACTATAATAAAATTGCAGGAAGCAAGCAATTAAGTTTTTTACTCTGGCATATAACTGGAAACAAAATGATGAAATGTGATAACAAATGTCAAAGTATTTTTTAAAAGACAGATATAAAGGGATTTTTTTAAAATGATGGACATGTTAAATAATAAAGATAAAATATTTGTTATATTTCACCAAAATCAAGAAAAGAATCATACATCTAATTTCAGTTGACAAAAACAGGTGGTTAACTGAAAAAGAATCAATTATTCTTGTGTAATGTCTATAAAATGCGCATAATATAGACTTGCCCTTAACACACTTATACCTGTATTTAAATATAAGTATAGTCCTATTGACTTCCAAATGACCTCAGCAGAACTATGCAGATACTTAAAATTAAGTATGTGTTCAAGTGTTTGCAAGATTTGAGGCCATGAATGTCATGAGAAAGTACACACATGAACGGACATGCGAAAAAAATCTGTTTACAAATTCATTTATGTCTTGCAATTATCAAAGCACTTTACAAGCGAACTTGCAAGTAGACCAATGAAAAACAATACCTTCTAGTAACCCCCCTCTTGTATGTTAAAACATGGTACTATTCTTCTAATCTGATTTCTTTCTGTTCAGTGTTCTTCAAAAGTGAACTGAATGCATGGGAAGTCACATTTGCCTTTTTCATAACCACATCACATTGGTAGCTATTGGTCTATATACAGCTATCATAGATAAGCTGTGTCTATCACTCCAGTCTTCAAGGTCCTCTGATTTTTTCAGTATGTTATTCCTGTTCTCTCCTGTATTGATGATACTGCGCAATAGGCTGTACACTACTATCTTTTGCATACAGATCATTAATAAAAAAAAATAAAGTTCGTCTCTAGATCAAGAAGACATGAGAAACTCCACTAGTAATCTCTCCTCCATCCCATTAATTTCTCTTTCAGCCCCATCCGCTACCAGTTCCTTACTTTACTGTTCTTGTACATATCCCACCTTCTCTAGATTAACCAAAAAATTCTCCATGTGGCACCATTTCATATATTCTACTGAACTCCAGATAGATCACACACATACACATATACATATACATATACACACCCCTCATTTCAGAGCTCAAATGTATTTATTATTCAAATTTCTTGGGACCATATTCTGTTATCTATAGTCATGTTGGCTGCTTATAACCATAAAAATAACCCAAAAAATAATGCTTTACTTTAAGCTTGGTGCACCCCCACACCGAGCACAGTGCATGCCCAAACTAAGTATTCCATTACTTTGAACCTGGCTCACCCAACATCTGTATACATCAGGCACTTCAATGGGACTTTTTGGTGCTTTTATCAAACAGCTGATTGAATAAGCAATTAGGTGATTAGCTGACTGAATCAGCTTCAGAGAGAAGTGCCAAAAAGCCCCACTGAAACACCTGATCTATAAAGGCACTGGGGAGCCGAGTTGAACAAATGCACTGCCTCATCTAGTAAAGCACTGGGTTGTTTTGTTTTGTTTTGTTTTGGGGGTTTTTGGGGGGGAAGGAGGGTTCATGTCTGTCAGCAACCTATGTTGGATAGTAACTTATTGCAGAGATATAACTTTTGATAAAGCACAAGCGGTACATAAGCTGTAATGAGAACCTGACCCACTGGCGACGCATAGGGGTTGCAGATTGGCTGTACACCCCCTGGAAATGCCAGCTATGAAACTGAAAGTGCCGGAAGAAGTCCATTTCCAGTTTTGCTGCTGGTGATTTCACACATGGTGATTGGCTGCTGGGGGATTCCCACCCCCCGGTCAGCAATCAGCCTCCCCCAGTCGGCAATCTGGTGCCCCCCGAGACTTGGGAGGCACCTATCGCCCAAGACCTGACCTTTGCAGAATATTGTGTCCAAACTTTAAGGCTTGACTGCATCTATACACATACGTTGAACTACATGCTTAGTTGTGCTTTGCCAGATAAATCATTTGACATTTTTTCTTTTTCTGAATAAAGGGCATAAACTTGAACCATGAAAGTCAATAGGAGATATGTTGGATCAGGCCTTGAAAGAACTGGTAGCCTTTCTGGCACAAATACTGTGGTTGTCAATCTGACATTTGTCTTCTGTTAATACTCATGCATGTCATTTACTTTCTGAAAGTATTGTTGCTGGTAAAACCTGAATTGTTTGCTGAATATGATGCCAAATAGGGCACTAAGATAAATAAAATGAATTCATTTGAAATGGAAAATGTCAACAAATGTTCAGAGCAAAATGTCATCAGGGCTGATCAATTAGTAAAAAATGACAAATAATAAAATCAGTGAGTCAAAGAAGAACCACACATGCTCCAGATGGAAAAAGCCAATTTCTGTGACCTCATCAAAGAAATTACCTTCTTTCCACATATTACTTTCACATGAACCCATTGGCCTGATTCTGCTCTGACACCAGTATAAAATATGTAGCAAATTCAGTTAAATCATTTCTTTACTCCAGGCTAACCCTACTATGTCATCAGGATCAGGCCTGTTGTATCTAATTATAACTTAAAAATTAAACTGCTGCTAATCTTTCCTATTTTGCATGATTGACAGTACAGTACGAAGACATATGAATTAAGCATTCAATCCTAACTGCAATTAATGGTTTCTCAGCACCACAAAATGGCATTTTAATTCCAGAAATACATACCATTTCTACATCAGAAACAGGTCCAAAACTGGTGACGTATATATCTGTTTGAACTTCAGTAACAGGACCTAATGTATAAAAGGAAGTGAGCAAGAAACATTGAATTTTGCAGGCTAACATATCTCAAAAATGATACTGGCACATATACAACATTTTATGCAGTTGTCATTTTAAAGGCTTTGTGGACTAATCAGAGGAAAATGTATAGACAGCATATTCACAATTCTAAGCCTAATTTAATTTCAGACACTGAAAGTGTTCATTTTCATTGAATTATCTTCACTTGCATAAGTAAATCAAAATATATATATTTCCAATGCAACTCCACTCGGAAAATTACTGGATAAGAAAACAGGCACAAAAATGAAGAAAAAAAAAAACACACAGAGAAAATTACTATTTTAAACAACTAAGGGCCTATATCAGCAAAGCCTTTCTACCAAGCTATTCATTAATAGCATGTACAGTCCCACTGATATAGTACATTCAGTAACATGAGATTGCAGGATCAAAAATTAGGGTCCAGATCAAATGTTATCATATACCTAAATACTTTTGGGGACCTGACCTACATTCCGATTTTACCATTGATATATCCTTGCAAGTTCAAACAGTGTTCTTGTGACAATCCTGAAAAGTTTGTTCATATCCTGTATTTCTCCATATGTAGTATAGTGTTAATGACAGAAAGCTTTTCTGTCTCAACACACCACTGTACTTTGCCATGCTGTTAAAATACACTTCCTTATAAAAGTAAGAATGTAATTTACACTACAACTCATATTCAGAGTATAATATAACTGCCATTACACTAAAGGGAAACACTTCCGCCATCATTAATGGGAGTATGTCATGACTGTGATAGAGCAGTAGTTCTCCACCTTGTTAGACTCAAGGCACCCATTAGAACACATCAGCTCTTAGTTTCACTGACATTTTGACGATTAACAAAGTAAAACAATATTCCTGTGGCAAATAACTTAGAAAGCCCATACCAAGTCAGAAAGTTTTTGATGCTATGGATTTCAAACTGAAATCCTTGAACTTGTCTTGGGAATCATGTGTAGGTGCTCACACACCTAACATTATTCATATTGCATGACACCCCATGGCACCCTTACAAGGATCTCATGATCCCCTGGTTGAGAATTACCGTGAGAGACTAACTAACATGGTATCCTATTTATTTTTTTAATCCGACCACTATGCCCACTAGCAACTTAGCTCAGATCACCAACTCATGTCACATATGCCATCAAACAGTCATTACATAGTAGTGACTTTAGACAGGTCATTTTCAGGTCCAAGGTCCAACAGTCTACACACTCCTGAGACTTAAGTTTCAAAAAATGAATTAGTAAGTTCACATTAATAAGGGTTTTTTCATACCTCTTACATTCCAGTAGGAAGCAGCAAATACTTGAAAACTGTTTTAAAGGCAAATAACTGCCTCTTGTAAGACTATTGTGTATACAGATGCCACTTCAGATCAAAATGCATAAAAATGAAAGGAAAGAAATAAAATATGCACTGGCAAACAAACTCCTTTTTAGTCAAAAATACATATCAAACTGCTAAGCAAAAGCAAAATAAAAGCTTATAAAAGTACTTTACTGAACAATTTGCAAATTACATTTTAAAGATCAGTTAAGTTGGTTGGGAATTTTCAATTGATGGGATTTTTGTTGATTAATCAAAATCAAATACTTCCACAAGACCTCAGTTTCAATAAGTTGCTTCATCAGGAAAGTTGCTCAGGTCTGGAATCTGGGTTTTCAGTTGTAGCTGTGTTGGTCTAAGGACATAGGCAAGGTTCTTTGGGTAGATGTGATATCTTTTATTAGATCTCAGGTCTGGAATGGAATTTCTAATAAAACCCACAGAGAGGTGAGAGAAAGACCCTTCCAGAATAGCCTCAACAGCCAAGGAGCTCATCCAGATAAAGCAGACTCGGATTTCAAGAGAAGTTTCAAAAGATCTTGGCTTCACCGCAGTGCAGAACAGTAATTTTAAACCTTGAACAGTTTCATGGGACAGGAAGATAATTTCCCATTCAGTGACAATAAGAGACTAATGCAGACATATTTCTTGTATTATTTAGTGACCCTAGAACATTAGATACAGGTACTCCTCACTTAACATTGTCCCGGTTAACATTGTTTCGTTATTACTTCACTTATCTATTAGAAAACATACTTATCGTTTCGCTTAAAGTCGCATTTTTCAAGAATGTAACTACAGCATTAAGCGAGGAGTAGCTGTATTGTATTACATCATATAGCAACGTAAATCAAATACTTCTTTTATTAGTTCTTCAAAATTAAGTTTGAATGGTCCTCTAAATATGCAAAGTCAATTTTGTATTTCATCTCTCCCTTGCAGTGAATCTCTCCTGTTGTATTCCACTGATCACTATAAATGTATAGTTGTATATCAAAACTGCCAAAGGAAAGACAAAATAAGTTCCACTTAAACAGCTATTCTGCACAGACACTGACTTACTATGTTGTGTTGTTGAAATGGTTACAACCTCATTAGCAATAAAGTTGCACAGATTAGTAAGTGAAAAGAGGGTGAAAATTAAGGCTAGGAAAAGGTTTTGAGGATCAAATTAGGTAACCTCATACCCTAATGACAACACAATGCCCTGCCACCTCACGGAACCTGGGGCCAAGTACCCAGTCAGATCCTCAGGGCTTGACTACACCATTTTGACAGCAAGCCCTGATGCCATGGGGATTAAGCATGCCCCATCTATCTACCCAAGTCAGAGGCATACATCAAACTTGTAAACACAAAGAGTCTACTCTCTGCTCGTCCTTCTCTGCCTACTCTTGATCCATCAGTCTCCAGCAGGCCTGAAAATAGCTGCTGGTGATGAGCCTAGAGCAGTTTTGCTGATAAACTTTCTAGTTTGGTGCTCACATGTACAGGAAGATGCCTGTGTATTCATTTTGCTGGGGCTGACCAAGGACACATTGCTACAATGGTGTATAAGCCTGCATACCGTGGGTGGGTAGAGACTAAGAGGACTGCAAAGGCAAATGAATTCTGAAGCCCTAGTGAAGGAGACTTTTCAGCAGCCAAAGTCTAATGCTCTCACAAGATATTCATACCTTATTAGAAGGACTCTTAAGAAAGAATGAAAAAGGAAATGGAGCTCCCTGATGATCATACACATGCACAGGGAAGACTGACATTAAGGAACTAATCAACAGTTAATATTAAGAGCATAGTATCATACGAAGTTAGCAGCATACTAAATACACTGTAAATCACCATGTTTTAGGGCATAAATTATAAATGTCAATGTACATGGAATTATTTCATTTTAGAATAGGCAGGGGTCTTTTTTAGGAGAATGTCATGCTAATGGGAATAAAACTGAAGTATTAATAGAAACAGCTCCAGAACTAGGCATAACAGCATAAGAAAGCAATGTTTAACATTTAGCCTATAGCTCTACCAGCCCATAACATCCTGATCTGAAACCTCCTTCAGAGTTTCTCTAACCAACGGGCACCAACACTGACCTGTTTTGTGCTTTTGAAATGCAGCTTAGATTTATGGACTGTGTTATACCACACAGTTATATCTAATCTCTTTCTAGAGGTGTCCCTTTTTTAGTGCCCTGGCCCAAAGTTTCCACTTTTAAGCAGAGGCCAGTTGCTACTCTCTGACTGGGTCTTCTGGCTTCTGCATCCCTTGTTTCTCACCATGACTCCCCCAGTGGCCCAAATTAATATGGAACAGGGGGGTGCATCTACATGTGCAATCAATGCAATAAACTCCAAAGCACTTTGAGCCCGACTGAGTAACTGCTCCCAGGCACAGTGTCTACATGCACACCCAGAACAGCAGTCCTTTGAGCTGCCCCAGAGCAGGCTTTGTGGGGAAGCCCTGGACTCTGTGTGGGAACATCAGAAGAACTGGCAGAGACACAAGAGTACCAAAACATGCAGAGCCCTGTGGTTAGGTGGCACGCAGGGGGCTGGCCCCTTGCTGCCTGGGCTGACTGGGTGCAATTTCTGCTCATGGTTATGATTTACATGAGTGATTGATGGTAGTAAATAACCCTGCTGTAAGATAGTACTGTCCCTGACAGTAATTAGTTTACTGAGCCCTAATGCAGCCTCACATATAGACACTGATGCTTTACTGCAGAACTAATTACTCAATTCTTCAGTAAAGCACATGTGTAGATGAACTTGGGGAGAAGCAATCTATGGCCTATGGAACGGATCCAGCTTGTGACAGCACATGGTGGGTGGAGGTGAGGAAATTGGTGACATACAGGAGCGGAGCACATTCTTCACCCTGCACCATGCACTTCTCTGCCACAAGCTGCCAATGCCCTCCACAGCGTTCAGCAGAAAGAACCCCACCCCACACCGTTCCATGTTGAGGGCTGCTCTCTCACCCAGCTACTACAGCCTCTGCTTACCCTTGCTGCAAAATTTGGTGGTCCCCACTGCCTCGGTCAATAGAAATCAGTGGCACTCAGTGGCGAGGATAAGCAGAGGTTGCAGAAAGGAGGCACAAGAGCAAGAGAGCAGCCCTAAGCACAAAGCAAGGAGGGAAGGGCACTGTGGAGGGGACCGGCAGCATGCCATTCTTAAAGGTTGCCAATCCCTGATTTAGAGCCATAAGTAGTGACTTTCTGACTTTAAAGAATTATACAACATGCAGAAAACTACTGTAACACAAGGCAGCAGCCTTTTCAAAGCCAACTAGCACTTCTCAGGTCAACTGAAATTCCTTAAGTTAAATTGTAGAAGTAAAACTTAAGTTAGAATCACCTACCCTGTTTTTACAAAACCTCCTAGCAATACCTTTTATATCCCAAACTGAACTTGGCATCCAAGTCACAGTGGCCCTACATCTATGGCCCAAAGAGCAAAGTTACCCTGCCTGGCAGTAACATCCCTCAGCACAGAATAATGTTTCAGGTAGGCTGTCTCCTAAACCAAAAACACTTTAGGCACATCCATATAGAGCAGTGGGTGGGATAATTAACATGGAGATAGGCCTACTCTCACTGCCACGCAGTAGTAATAATTAGTCCACCAAAAATGGCAGCTACAGTGCCACCAGTTTACAAGGCATGTGGTCTAGGGCAACACAACATGCTTGCAGCCGCTGCTGTTTGACATACGTTACGGTATAGACACAGCTTTAATCTCCAGAATATTGCAAAATCTATATTCTCCACAAAATGTCTACTAGAAAATATCTGGTCAACCTATTCCCTCTTATTTTGTGGCTTAAACACTCCTCCAATATGAACACAGTGCATAACTTAGCCTAAAACTATTAACTATTCTAATAGCATAAAAGTCTTGATCTATCTGTCTGTAATGCTTTATTCATGCTCTGATTGGCTGAAAAACAACCAATCAGAATGGGAACAAGCACTCGAACAGGAGCTGGCAGCATAGTGGAGCACCACCATGATGGTGGGGACACAGGGGACGGAGGGCAGGGGGGGAGGCCAGCACAGCTGGCTTCCCCCCTACCCACCCTGCTCCCTGGAAGTGGGGGCAATGGAACAGATGGAACAGGTGGCAACGGTGGAGGGGGAGGGGAGCCAGGCCACTGGAGTTGGCCTCACCCCCTCTTACTCCTTGCAGGTAATGGTAGCAGCAGCATGTGGGGGTGGGGGAAGAGAGGGATCAGGGTGCTGTGGGGGGTTGGGCAAGGCCACCGGCTTGGGCCTTGGCTCACCCCTCCCTAATTCCATCGTCGCCACCTGCAGGGCCGGTCACAGGATGACACGGCCATGCGGGGGGAAGAATGGGCCCAACACGGGTTGGGGAAACAGTGGGTGTGCCCGCGGATCGAGGTCGGGGAAGACTGGGTCCAGGCCTGATGTTGGGGGGAAGGAGGACCAAGTCCGAGCCAGGGGAGAAGCCGGCCTGCCACAGCAGTGTGAGGGGGGAGCAGCGGTCTGGCCCAACGCAGAAGCAGCCTGGGGAGGGCAGGAGCAAGCCTCCTCCCTGCTTGGGCCCAGGCCCACCCCTCCTACACCTCCCCTCCCCCCCCAGTGGCTCTGAGCCCTCTCCTCCCATTCCCCCGCTGCTGCTGGGTCGGGCCCGGGCCCGCTGCTTCCCCCACCATGGCAGGCTGGCTTCTCCTCACATTCATGCCTGATTCTCCCCCTCATCAGGCCTCGGCCCACTCCTCCCCCCCCCCACCACTGCAGTGGGGAGGAGGGGAGTGGGCCCAGACCCCAAGCAGCAGGAAGTAAAGGGGGAGTGGGCCTGGATGAGGGGCAAGGGCACGGAGCTCCATTCCCGTATGCTCCCCCCTATCATTTCTGATGGGCAATTGGCTAGTGTCATTGTAAGGTCCTATTTCTATTATTTGAAAGGTGAACATTCACGTATTGTTACCTGAGCAGAGGGTTGTATGAAAGTCAATTGGCATTTGATTTAATCAGTAAAGAATGGCCTTCAATGGAATGTGGGAAAGTTTCTGTACATCATCAGATCCCCAGAAACACTGAAGAACTATTTATAATACACTAGTGAGTACTTTGTCAGTTAAATAGCAGAGGAGTCCTACATACTGCCGTGGCCATTCTCACACCTGAATCACAGCTTGCATGATAAAATGCTTCTAAAGCAGCTCATACAGGATTGAAATCAACTCCTACAAAAGCCAGGATAATTGGCTATTATATAGAGAAGCCAGATGAATACTGGAGGAGACTGAAATCATGGGCAGACCACAAGAGAGTAGTACAGCTCTACCATACCTGCTATTTCAAGCTATGGCTACGTTGTAGCCACTGCCCCCTTAGAGCTGTATCTTCTGCCTTCCCACCAGTTTCACACATGGTTTATCCTTAGCATACAACACTACGTTGTTTTAAGCACAACAAAATGGTGCTTAAAAGATGCAGAAAACCTTGTGTGGGCCTTCTGCATCTTGGCAAATTTCACTACTAGAAAAAATATTTTTCAGGAGAACTAGGAGCTTCCTTACAGAACTTTCAACATATGAAGTGCAATTTTACTATGGAGTATGGCTAACTCATGATGAGGGCAGTCCCTTAAGTAAGGGAATATGTAACTCATGTGAAACTTCATTAGATCCATTCCTGGAGATAAGATTAAAAAATCAATTGTTATGGTAAAAAATTGCGGAAGATTGGTGTGCACTCACTCCTTTTCTCTCCCCCCTACCCCCGGCCCCATCATCTGCTTAACAATACAGAACATAGCACAAGGTTGGTAGCAGAAAGGTGGTAACCAAAACAGGACAAAGCCAAAAAAAAAATGGCTACCCATTTCTTTACTGTTTTTTCTTTCTTCCTTTCCTTTTTTCAATTTTTTTTTGTAAAGGGTTTAAATCACTATCTTATTGACTTCAGACTTGGAATTAGCCTTAGAAAATGTTTCTTTTTTACATTAAGAACCCCAAAAGCTCTGAGCAAATCTTTGTTATGTGCTCACATAAAACCTTCTATAACAGTTATGAGTATGGTAAAAACCAGAAAATAACAAATATAATCGCCCTAACCAGGCATGGTAAACCTAACAGTGATAACAGTGGAGTTCAACACAGTTCCAAGCTTCACTTTTAATGGAAACTGAGATCTTAAAAACAACACCCTTTATTGCACTATTTTATCTCATTATTTACACTGCTTGGCCTATTAGATAAAACTGCTAACGCATGCCATTTCCTTACTAAGAGCTTGAAGAACTCTGCAAAGATTGAGGCTTGTACAATCTGCAACTATGACTTAACAATTATTTTATCCACATTTCAGTATCAGTTCCTAAATTTTAAACTTTGTATTTTATATCTTAGTCAAATCATGTGATCTGCCATATCAATTCTGTGCTCTCAAATCCTTGAAATGACCTATTTTACTTGTTTCTCACACTTATTTTGATTAGCTAATATTTTCATTTTACCACCTTCTTTCATTTCCTGGACAATCGCAGCTTAATTTATATCTTTAGCATTTACTACAAATTCATATTCTAAAAGTTAATTAACTAATTTCCTTAAAAACTTTTTAGGCAATAAGTCCTATCAGCAGGAATAGCAAAAGGGAATCAAAATACATTGGTTTTCAGTTGTAAAGCCACAGTAACTGAATATGGTATTTTTTTAAAATGAATATTTAGTGTTCATGGAAGATACAATACTGGTAGCCCTAGAAAATAGTTTCCTATTTGTCAACAGACCAACACAGCAGAGGCAATGACAATTCACATATACCAATGCCTCTACGGATATGCTCACTATCATTTGTATGAACCCTGACCAGAACAAACTATAGCTCTAGGAACTGAAGAGACAGCTCAGGATTTTTTCTTGTTTGGTAGTTAGTCTATCTGCTGACACTGCCAACATGGGTGGCAAATGATGCCAGTTTCGTGATGTAGACACCTGTCTACTGGGAACTGGACTAAGAATATAAGCTAATTTTACATAGGTCATTGAGCAGAAGACAGATGGCAATGACATCAGTCACTACCAACCAGGGCTGGATTCATATCAGTCAGCTACAGGTAAACAGCCCCATATCCTGTTAACAATCCCATAAGTCATCCACTCTCTCCAGCTGAGGAATGGACAATTGCCTAAAAGCAGATCAGCTTTACTTCACAGTACCCATTCACATTGCTTGTATTTTTTAAAAATCTAATATATTATGCATTGTAACTTTGCAGGTATGTATACATTTTTCATATGAGCTCATAATCATTTAAGTATTTTTTCTATCCTCTAGAAATAAGAAAATTAACTCTTTCCAATACATCATGTGCTTATTTTCTGGCTAATGGGATGTCAAGTCTAAATTCAAGGCTCAAACTCATAGGGCGCATCCACACATGCAAGCACATGCACTTGCAGCAGCTCAAATAGAAGCAATGCAAATTTGAGCTCGGGCTTTTTGACTCGGCGCATGTGCTTGGACATGCACTTTGTTGTGGAGCAAACTGTGCCACTTGGGGCAAAATAACCCTGCCTGGCTCCTCCCTGCTCTGCAGCCAGAGGGAGCTAGAGGACATCCAGCACCTGTCCTGGCCCCAGCAATATAAAAAGCTGCCCTGACAAGTAGCTCAGGGCTACTAGCTCTCAGGAGCTTCTGGGACCTAGACAATTGGTAGCTGGGGACAATACCCCTTGTGCCAGCTGGACTGCCAAAGCAGTCCTGAGAGTTTCCTGCACCCTCTACCCACTGCAGCAGTCTGGCAGTGGGGGCTGCTGCCTGGCTGTGATCTGATCTGCATCTGCCAGACCCAGATGGGGACTGCACACCCAGTAGAGGCATCTGCCCCTCTGGGCCAGCTACCAGTGGACTATGGTTGCAGGGTTGGCCTCTGTGAGGCACTACTGCCACGTGTGCCCCCTGCCTTACAATCTGAGCAGCTATCACCCAAAAGATGTTCCAGGTGTGATGGCCTGCTTTGAACTGTCCAAGCATGTCCTTCTGGCCCCATTTGGCCAGGAGGTCAACCACAGCCAGGTGGGTCCAAGGTGCCAGCTTTGAGCTGACAGGGTCCTGCCATTGGCCTCCCTAGCAGGAATTCTGGTGTTCCCTATTGGAAAACTGAAAAATCCCTGGGGTCTAAATTTCTCCCTGTGCTGCGTGGGGAACATGTTTTTGTTTCCCACATGCCTGTTGCTCTGCCTCAAAGGGGTCTGAGACAGGGCAAGAGGTACATGTACACTTGTCTGGATGCACCCATAAGCTCGTCCTCATAAATCCGGCAAGTATGTCTTACTCATGAGTAGCTTTAAAAATTATCAGGAGATCGGAAACTATTAAAAAATAATAAATTGCTTTCTCTGGATTCACAGGTAATGGAAGGGGTCCACAAATGCTGAACTCTGAAGAACAAATGCATTTTTCCAGTGTGGATGGACCCTTCTCACACCCCACTGGGTGATGGTTGGAGCAAATCGATCCGGTTCCACAAAGATACCCATCCACCTCCCTTCACAGATATAGGCTCTAGAGAGGAACTCAAAAGAGAAAGGCAAATCATATTGAACCTCAGAAGTTATAAATCAGCAGAAGACTGAAAAAAATCTTATGTTTGTAGTTAAAGCTCAATATGACTATGAAAACAATATTCCAAAATGGAATACCATCATGGAATTCCCTGTTTTACTGTCCCCCGCCTATTTCCAGGTTAAATATGTTCAGTTAACAAAGGAAAATATAGTTAGTTAGTTTGCCCCTACTCAACTCTTCAAACTCAGCCTAAATTCTGCTATTTAATTTGGTTTCCTTTTCAGGTATTAGCAATGATGATAAAGACTGTGCAGACCACATGATGCCTTTAGTGACACCCACACATCTCCAAAGCATTCTGATTATGCTCTCAGTAACATCTGTGCATAGCCATTATCCTTCTTAGGTTTGTACAGCTGTAAGTAATTAGAAACTAGTAAACAATTCTGAACAGAAAGAACTGGAATCCATCTCACTCTCTCTTAATTGTGTGGTCTCTTCACAATTCACAAAAGGAAAGAAATAAACTTATTTTACCACTTAAGTAAACAGATAATGCTCCAATATATCCAAGGAGCTGGATGTGTTGAATAAGAGTTTCTACAAACGAATATTCACTTTAGAGATCACACATTAAATCAGAGGTCTGGTGTGTGTATGTGGATTTAAATACATATAAAATTCCACGCTGCTTTTTTTTTTAAAACTTAAAATGTGACTTATTCCTCGTCGAAATATCAGTGATGCAAGGAAAAAATGTTAACAATGTCCAAAATACAATCCAGGTGTTGCCAGCCTTAGCAATTTTCAAGGGGCCTAGATCAAGCTGCAGAGGTGTGGCTAAGCAAAAGCTCCAGAGCCTGTTTCCGAGTGAATATAGCATGAACCTTTGTAAATGTGACAACTAGCTTGGTCAGCAAAGTAAATGAAGCCATGCATATGTCTAAATAAACCAGTAATAAGATATAATTAAACAACAAGGCCTAAAAAGAGACTTTATAAGGAAAGACCACTCATTAAATTATCAAAACATACAGTATCATAGCTTTAACTTAAAATAATTAGTAGTAGTAATTGATGTAACCAAATGCATTAAATATTGTTTTGCTATAATAGATACATTTTTGTTAAAATGCTTAGATAATTTGTAGAAACAGAAACAGTCTTGTCAAAGATGACCATAAACTTTAGTTAAAAAAGAAACAGGACAGTATTAAACAGCATTCCACACTGGGGAAGAAAAGAAAAGAAAAGAAAACACTCTCCCCCTTTTACTTTCCAAAAAATATTAGAACCCAACCAATTAACACCTTCCAAGTTCATGAGAGATCTGCTTCAGACAGGTTCCAAAAATGTCAGTGAAACAAAGACATTTAAATAAAACCAAAGATAATTTATTAAAATATTAAAACCAGCCATCTATAAATATTAAATATAGGCTGGAGGGAAATTTGGAAAACTCAAACATTTTTAAAAGACCTGCTGCCAATCTGTGTGCCACCCTCCTCCTACCTCTCAAGCATCCCCATCCAGTATAGGTGAAAATCTATGTTGTGCTGTCATAGGTAGCCAGATAGACTTTGGAATAAATGGGGTTTTTTGTTGTTTTAAAGTGCAAACAAATAAAGGGTCAAGCTGTAGACTTGCTTCTGCCTCTTATCAGTAGCCAACCCACAAGGTTACCTGCAATCTAGGTAAAACATGCTTATTTTAAATCTCAGTTCAAAGTGGAAGTTAAGAGTACAGTTTCAGTATTTTTTTTTCAGTGACGTGTTTTATTTCAGAGATAATTCCCTTTAAAGTCAAAAGTTTTGAAATTTCAGGGGTCAGGATCTGGGTATGGAGTTTTTCTAGTTCCTACAGTCAATAATCCAGACATGAAGTTTCCTGTAAGTGGGCAAGCACAACTGGTATACCCATCTGTATTAAATAGTAGGTGTCAATTTGCTACAGCCAATTAAGATTATACGTCATCACTGATAATATAGGCTTGGCAATATCTTCTTTGCCTATACTCTGCTGTAATGCATATAAACCATAACATTCCTTTAATGTCTTGCTTACTTTAAGAATTAATAAAGCTTATTTCTAAAAATCACAGAAACTTTGATCCAGTGAGACCAGTGATCCTTCAAATTCAGTGTCCAGTCTCTGGCTTTTTCTAGTACCACATGGTGCTTAAGAAGGTATGAAACCCCTGTAATGAACAATTGTGGCATAACTTGCCTTAACTGATGGAAACTTCTCCTTAACTTTCCATAAGTCAGCCATTGCCTTGTTCCCTGAAGCAGCCATTACACCCATTATCATATTTTTAATTGCATCTACTGTAAGCAGCAATGTTCCCATTATCCACATAACAGTCTTATTTTTCTGGATCTGACTGAGTACTCAGGCTTAATGCTGTCTCGTGGAAACAACTTCCATAGCCTAATTATGCATAGCATAAAAATATTTCCTTTTGTCAGTTTTAAATCCTGTACCTTTCCTCCTGCAGGATGGGAGAGAATAACCAGGAAGTCCACTTTGCTTTGTTTGTGCTATTTATTAATCAGTGCACCTCTAGCAGATCCCCACTGCTGAAAACACCCTAAGACCTCAAGCCAAATCCCGAAGTGTAACATAGGCACCTAAAGATAGGCAAAGTGCTGCCTAAAATGTAGTCACCTGGCTCCCAGAATGGAATCTAAAACCTAGAAATAAACGCTCATGTTCCTTGCATGACCTGTATACTGAGAGGGGAGCAGCCTAGGACAGCCAACAAGAAATTCTTAGCACGGGGGTGAGTCTTCCCCAGAATGCAGGTGTTTGACTCAGGCCTACAAGGAAGATGCTTCCGTTCACCTAGAAGCCAAAGGCTTCTTCCAAAGAACTGAGGGTACATGTGAGTGGGCAGGCCCACTCACTCCCCTTTCATCATGTTCAAATCACTGGCACCCCTCTACCTCGTCTTTTCTCCCTCTCGCCTACCACGTGTTGACGTTAAGCTATTCTTTGGGAGTATGGATGATATCTAGGGTGATGGTCATACTGATGGGGGTCGGTCTTCTGAAGGGCTCCACCACTTCTATACCCTGCCCCTTTCCACTCGGGTGACAGGTCATCCTTCGGTGATGACAATGAGTGCGAATCACTGGCTCTCAGCTTCTCCCTGCTCTGGCTCAGTTGCTGACTTCGAGAAGGGTTGGTGACCACACCGTCTAGATGGGTCTCTCTCATGTGTTCCAGCCTAAGTTGAGGTAGCCTTTCTTCTCTCTAAGATTGGTGGATCCCAAGTGATGTGATCTCTACCTGCCAGGCTCAGAGATTCACAATCTGGTGACTCACTAGTTCTCAGGTGTACACCCTATGGCTTAATTAACTATAACTCAAGTGTTTCCAGGATCTAACTTTCCCCTGCTATCTCTCCCTAGCCAGGGAGCACTGAATAATAAACAAGAGGAAAACAGACTCCCTTTCCTTTGCTTGTATGACTTTCCAAGGGATCACTCACAGTTGAGGCTCAGGGATCCAGCTTAGATCCCTGTAGTTAGTCTGAACCTGACTTTTTATTCAGTCCCTCCAGGCAAATCTCTCCTTTGCGTGGGTTATCTAGGGTCCCACAAAGTTAACCCCACCTCTGGTGTCTGTTCAGGCCCCCTGCCCTCATGGGCTTACCAGTCTTTCACTGGGCACTCTTTCCCCAGTGCTCCTGTCCCTCCAACCAGTGAGTCCACTGACAAGTACCCCCGCTGGCTGGCGTTACTGATCTTGTTCTGTGTATGGGGTAGGTCACTCACTCTTGGTCACAGAATCTTGGTGTCCCATGAGGGGTTGGCTGGCTGGGTCTCTGTTGTGGCAGAGTCCTCTTCCTGATCCTGCTGCAACATCCCTTTTTTCCCCCCTCAGCATCCTCCTTTTAAACTTCCGGGGCTTCTCCAGGCCAATCAGCACCAGCCTCCACAGCATATGTTCCCTGGACCCAGTGTGTGGCTCCACCCGCTCCCCACTAAGCTTATTTTGGCACGCCAGGGAAGCATAGCCTGTCCGGACCCTGCGGGGTGGGTTCCCCTCCCCCAGCATTCTTCCCTGCCATGCCAGGTGGCGTGGCCCATCCAGCCCCTGCTGGGTGAGTTCTACCCCGCTGGAGCTTCCCTGGTGCACCAGGGAGGTGTGGCTCGCTCAGGATCTGCCAGGTGACTTCCCCTTTTCCCAGTGTCCTTCTCTGGCATGCTGGGCAGCGCAGCTTCCCAGACCCTGCCAGGTAAGTTTCTTCCTGGGGCTTGTCACTGGTGTATCGAGAAGGCACAGCTTGCCCAGGCCCTGCTGGGCGAGTTTCCCCCTGGCATGGTCCCTCCTTCAGGGTTTTAGCAGGGGCTGCGTCCCAGCCCCTGATACAGTGCGCTATTTTTAAAATGCAATTGGAAGAGTATCACTTTATACAAGAGCCTAGTGACTAGAGCATTGCCTATGAAGTTGGACATCTGGGTTATAGGCCTTCAAACACACCCCATAGGAGTGTATCCTCACTGCAGGGGTAGGCAGAAACTGCTTCCACCCCTTCTGATAAAGGTTGACTACTATCCCACAAATAATGCAGATTCATAAGGCTGGAAAGAGAATAAGCAAAAAGCAGCATGACTCTATTGCTTAGTAGTTAGGGCACACAGTTAAAAGTCCCCGTTTCAAGATATTTTTTCAATCCAGTGACTGCTTAACATTAAATGAATGTTAAGCAGAGACTCCCCACTCCCAGGGGAGTATTCTAACTTCCAAGCTAATAGTGCTTCCACCCAAATCACAGCATGTATATTGGCAGCACATGTGGGTTTGAATAGCCTCAAGGGCTGCATCCACACAAGAACAGACATTTGATTCACCAGGGACAAGTAGTGGCAGCACACCTTGTACTAGCACTAGTTGTCCCCAGGGAACACCTGTGCCATGCACCCTCTGGCCAGCCTAGTACTTCTGGTCCACTTCTGGGTCCGCTAATAAGCACAGTGCAGACCCCCCCCCGCGCTCCTGTGGTATGCTCCATCTGCCTCACCATCTCAGCATTCACCTTGAGGTATGTAGCAAAAACATTTAAAGCTGTGGCTATGTCTGCATCATAGAATCTTTCTGAACTGATTCGGAGGGTTCCTAAAGGGTCTCCTGATTCGATTCAGATTTGGAGATTCAGCCACTGAATCAAGCCAAATCACTGCTGAATCAAATCAGCCACCAAAGCCTCACACAGCCCTGCTGAAAACATATAGGTTTCTATGAACTACACAACTGCTGAATGGGAGTTTCCAGGATTGCACTCTTCAATGTAGGTGCCTAAAGCAGGAGTTGCATATGATTTAGGCATATTTATTTGTGGACCTACATCAAAGCCTCTAAATAAAAGCTTAATTATGCCCAGTCTTTGTTTGGGTACACAGTTCAGGTGGGGATGTGAGGCTGTAGATATGGATCTGGCCTCACACGGACTAGAAGCACATGCTACAACCTCAGCAAACCAAATCCTTACCAGCTTATATCTTCTTCTGTTTTAAATATGAGCACATAAACATCAAGTGTTGTACATGTGCCTTACACTACAGAAAGAGCCATTAGGGCACATCCACAAATGCAGGCACAGGCATTTGCAGCAGGTAAATAGCAGCAGAGCAAATTTGTGCCAGAGATTTGTGCTTCAGCACACGTGCCTGAACATACACTTTGGTGTCGGGCAAATTGTGCCACTTAGGGCAAACTGACCCTGCCCATCTCCTCCCAGATCTTCAGCCAGGGGGAGCTAGAGGCTGAAGCCAGCACCTGTACTGGCAGCTCAGGGCTCCTTGTCCTGAGGAGCTTCTGAACCCCCAGATACCAACTGGCCGGAAGACTAACCCCTTGTGCCAGCTGGACTGATGAAGGAGCCATAACCTAGAGCGGCCCCTGCACCCTCTACCCACCGCAGCAGTCTGGCAATGGGGGCTCCTGCCTGGCTGTGACCTGCTGCCATCTGCTGCAAGCCTTGATGTTGCCTGAAGGTGCACTCCCTTGGACCTGCACCCCCATGGCGGGGTGTGAGGCTTGTGGGGGGATGAGATACGGAGTTGGGGTTTGTGGATGGGTGTGTGCATGGGGTATGTGGGTGGGTATGTGGGAGGGATCATGCAGGGTTGTGAGTGTGGGGTTTGTGGGGGCTAGCACATGCCCACCTGCCCCCCCAACAAAGCACAGCCCCCAATGCTGGTGGCAGCAGCAGGCCCTTGGGGTGTTCATGGTCCACTGCAGGCAGAGCCCCCTGGCGGCACACAGTGCCACCTGAGACCTAGGGGATATGCATGGCATGCAGAGCTGGCACAGTCCACCTTCAGGCAACATCAGATCAGCTCCTGCTACCATCTGGGGCTCCTGGCACTGCAGGCAGGAGCCATGTGCCATGTAAATGCAGGAGCTGGCCTGGTCTGATAGTGCACAGACCACATGGAGGCAGGAGCCAGCCCAGCCCAATGGTATGCAGTTTCTGCCTGCAGTGCTGCAAGGCCCAAGTGACAGCAGGAATCAGCCTGGTCCTGTCTAAAGTTGCACGCCAGCAGACTGGGCCAGCTCTGTGTACCACATGTAGCCCTTGGGTCAGCACTGTGCACCACCATAGGGTTCTGCTTGCAGCAAGCCATGAGCACCCCAAGGGCCTGCTGCTGGCTGCTGCAGGGGCTATGCACTGTGGCGAGGGGAGCAGGCAGAGAATCCACCCCTCCCACACAGGTAGCATATTGGAGCAGCGGGGGCATGCAGGAGGCATAGAGATGCTCTGGCCAGGTGCTAGAGCATCTCTTTGGAGGCCTCAGTCTCCAGTTGCTTCAGGGCAAGCTCCAGGAGCATACCCTGCACCGCTTTTTTCTGGCATGTTTTCTTTTGATACCAGTATTCCCTGGTATCAAACTTAGTCCAGGCTGCATATCTGCAGCATGGGGAACATTTTTTCACTCATGGTGTGCCTCCTGCGGCATCTCAAACTGCTTTGAGACACAGCAACAGACACGTGCTCGCTTGTGTGGACGCAGCTTTAGAGTTTATTTGGTCATCACTTCAAAACTAGCAGGCATACAAACAACACATAACAAACTGACCCTGCTCCTACTCAATTCAGTAATCATATGCCTCTCACTTAAGCAGGCTAAATGTATTTAGCTCTCAAAGCAAGAAGTAATATGGTACCATTCAAGTATTACAGAAACAAGCATATCCAAAAGCATATATTATATATGGTAATATATACACCTAATACTGATCTCACTTGCACTGTTGTTAATCAGAAGTAGTGACTCCATTAAAGTCAAGGGAGCAACATAAATGTCAAACCAATGCCAAATCAGAATCAGGCCCCATATCAAATAAATATTATCCTTTAACAACCATGGTTAGCTTCACCTTAAGTTAGCACAATATAGAAATGAAATATGGAAAAGTTCATTTTTCAGAGAAAACATGGGTGCTATAACTTGCTCTCCTTCTTTTCTATGATAAAATAAAGGTAATTAATAGAGAAAAAAATCTGAATTGACATTGCAGCTAGAATTAAATACACCATCTTCTTCTGAAATGTTGAGACAGAATAAGCAACAAACACTTTGCAATTTTACAACAAATAAAGTAAAGAAATATTTTATATACCTCTGTTCTCTTAACCATATTACAGGTATTTACCGTAAACACCATAGTCACATGATCCAATGTACTGTAGAATCCTTTTGATTTGGAAATCAACATGTACTATAAACTGTAATGAGAATACTGAAGTTCAGTGTAATGGTATAATGGAATACGAAGTGCAGGAAGTGTAATTGACTTGTGTCTTACCTCACCATGCTTGCAAATCTCACTTTATTCATTTGTTGCAATGTAATTTCCCACCACTGAAATGCCTCCTGATTATCTTCCAAAACACACTACAATTCAAATAATCCTGACTGCACTTAAAAAAACTGGAAAGGTCAGTTTTGTGGAAGAAAGTTATGAAGTCAGATTAAAGCTGTCTTTCAAATCTGTTTTGATTTCTTAGGTATTTTTTTCTGGATCATTTTTTTAAATAGATAAATTAATGTCTGTTCTGGAAATAGCTCTGTAAGTGTATAAAATATTTAATAAAAGTTGTGGCTTTTTTCAATAATGTTTCTATTTTTCTTTATGAAATCTGCCAAATGCACAATGCTTGGTATCCAGTTTAATTTTTTGTTTTGTTTTGTAAAGTGAGTTTGTCACTAACGAAAAGTGCCAGCCAGACGGCATTAAAGAAGCGATAGTCCCACTTATTCTCAAGAAACAGCCTAGACAATAATGAAGTTTCCCACATCCAGCTGCAAATGATGTTCAGTCCTCTTCAGGACCACTTCTAAGTGAGAGAGAGCAATACTGTGTCTATGCTCAAGTCAGTACTTGGCTTCTCTTCTGTAACTGCCAACAACTGTGCTAATTAATGCTAATTTGGGGAGTTTGGAGCCATATCAGGCCTAATCCAATTCCTACTGAAGTCAATGGGTACTTTTCCATACAGTTTATTGAAAGCTGGAATTAGAACATTTTCAGAAAATCATCAAAAAGCTGTATTTTTTCCTTTTTGCTCTTCAAGCATAATTTTTCACAAAGTGTTATTTACAGAAAAGCTGATGTATACCAGAAAAAAAAAAATCAGCTTGGCTTGCTCCCTGCACAAATGAGAATCAGAAATATTTTCATTAAATTTGGGGTTTGAAAATTAGTGCTAGTGAGATCTGTGCAGAGCCTTTTGTTCTTAAAATAAGACCCTGTGCCTTGTTTGGAGTCACACGCGTTCCAAATGGTGAATTAGCTTCAGCAGTGACTTCTGCTCCCTATCAATATGTAACATGACTTTAACACTGCTGAAACATACTGTACTCCTCAGTGTGAATACTGCTTATCCTGTATGATATCTATTTATTACGCATTTACTGATGAATGACCCATTTTTAAATATGTGGAGCCCCATTCACCATACATATTTTCAGCAAGTGATCTGAATACAATGAAAAAAACGTGTTTTGAATAGCAAACTTTTTAATGATTAATCAACTGCCATTAGTCTACGTTCTGTCATGGAATCAAATCTGAGCATTGCTTTTTGTTAAAAGCTGCTTTTACCAATTCAGGTGAAGGTAACTTTTGCAACAATGAGCTTAGATTCCAGACACCTTCTTAAGAAAACTGAAAGAGCATGTTTTTCATATAGTACTTATAACATTTTAAACCATTGACCTTTGAGTTTTAAAATTAGATATAAAAAAGAAAAAGAACCACTCTAGTATTTATGATTAAAATATCCACCAAAACGTTGACTTTTCTGTCTTCCTAAACTATTGATTTAAATATCATAGCTGCTAGAATGCAAGAGGATACAATACTACTTTTTTGCAACAGGAATTTAACTCTGTAAATATGAATTTTTTTTTGAAAAACAATAGTCTGCAAATGGCTATTGGGTAAATACAGAATCTCCACAAACTATATGAAGATCTGGCATTTTCTGGGCATCTAGAAATTCTGATAGTGCATTCAGAGCATTTTTTTCCTATGTGTTTAATAGCTAAGCATTCAAACAAAATGATGCAGACTCTACATAGCACATCCCTTGGAAAGAAATCTGTACACATGCAGAAGAGTCTGTAATTTGTCTTTAGGAGAGTCAAACAGCAAAAGACCATCTGGGGAAATTATTCTCACAGGTGCTTTAATAGGGTTAGCTTCATTTCCACTGAATGTCCTTGCATCTAGTTTATAGAAAGCCTAACCTACAAGGGAAAGAACATCTAAAATAAGCAGAAACTGATGAATAGCACTAACGAGGTTGTCCATTTATGGTAAGAGCATGCATGTGAGCACTGCTTCTGACATGTGTGTGGAATGTGTTGGGCTATATGTCAGTGTATATGTATCATGTGTAGGAAGAAATTATTTTAGAAGGTACTAAGAGCAAATTGTTTCACAGAATAAAACTTACAGAAAGCCCTCATTCAACCCTGCAGGGAACTGGCCCCATGAATGTCTTCATTTGCCTGGTGCATCACCAGAAAACTGTGAGTTTGAGGGGTTGCAGGCTCCTGCATTGTAAACACTCTAATTCCAGAAATCAAGTGAAAGCTGGATTTAACTAGATCCTGATGATTTTTGGTTCCAACCCACAAACTGCACCATCAAGAGTGAGAGGACATTAAGTTTACCCACTTGCAGAGCATCAAAACTAGACCCTGACGTAGCTGCGTACAGTAGTTCAACAAAAACCTGGCTCTGATACACAGATCCAGCAGAATTTTTGCCCCAAGCCCTCAACTGCTGATTCCTAAGTAGAGCACAAGTGCCCTGATTATAAAGACAAGGCAGAATGTGAAGAACTGGGATGACAGGGTCCAAGCACTAGAGCTATATTTTGCCAGTACCACTGGGACAGGAGGCATCACAGACCAGATCTGTCAGTGAAGTAGGAGTAGCAACACTGGTTTGTATTTACATTGTACCAAAACCTGCCAACACGCAAGAGAAATCCGGTACTAGAGATCTCTTGCAGCCTAGTTCTGCCGACATGCTTTGGGCTCCAGATATTTATAGGGCAGCAAGAACAGCTAAACCTTCTCTCTGTTTAAACAGTGGCTCTGGGAAAGGGGACTAAAAAAGGAGCAGAAACAGGTTAAAGACCTGAGTTTCCCTTAACCTGGCACTAGATATTTTTTGGCATGCTCGGAGTTGCTATGAACGTTCGCCATGGCTGGAGAAGCAGTGTTTGAGCCCAGTTTGGGGATGCCGGCCCAAACACCGGCAGGACCCAGGTCCTTGCTGCACCTGGCACTATCCCACCGGGGTGCACCCGATTCCTGCTGCAGCAAGAGCTTTTACACCCGTGTTTTGGCAGTAGGGGGCTGCAACAATGGGCAGGACCTGCCCGGACCCGGGCAGAGCCAGCTTGTACCTCACCCCCCTGTTCTCCCACCCACAGAGTCAGTGGCAAAATTTCAGGGAGGGAGGAAGGAAAGGGGGCAGAAGGAGGAGGGGGGGCCACCACATCCTAATTCCCCACAAAACAATCACAACCATGACTCGAAAAACAGAAGGAAGCGCAGGAAGCCGTACCTAGTCATGCCCACAGACAGACACACAGGCAGACTGACAGACAGGAGGGAGCGTGCACAGTAACCATACCCCCAAATCCAGGGCGCAGCCTGTTGTCATAACCGTCCAGGAGACTGTTCAGGATGCTGGTAAAATTCTCCGGCCACAATTTCTCCTCTTTTTTGGTCTGTCCCGGGGGGTCGCTGAGGCTGCCGGAGGGGCGGCAAGGCAGGAGGGTTACTGATGCCAGTGGGGGGGAGGGGGGGTAAGGGAAGAGAAGGGAAGGGCTGCAGCAGCCAGGGACTGCGGCCAGGCTGGGCTCCCCCCACGAGGGCAGGGCCGGGCCGGGCCGGGCAGGGCTCCGCGGGTACTCACCACGCCGCCAGGCACAGGAAGCGCACGAAAGTGATGCAGAGCCCCGAGGACATCGCGATCGCTGGCTCCTTGGCAGAAACCATCTTGGCATGCCATACTTTATGCCTCTTCACGCCC